>NW_017805153.1:3193884-3194213 GCF_001891065.2 Hippocampus comes | reverse complement strand
CTGACTGCTGTGTTCAAAGCAAACTTGAGAAAAACGAAGTATGCAACCATGGCTTCAATCCACTATAGGCTGAGTACTAGTTTACCTTAGATGTGAACTTTATAATGTTATATTGCTCTGTTTTGATTCCATAAAAAGAGCTGTTAAAGCAGCTGTTGTGTGACAAAATATTTTTTCACTGTTGTTGATGGACAGTAATATTGTGTGAGAGATTATGTATGTGTTATATAACTGCTCCAAGTGAAAAATATTCATGTAAAATTGAGAATCGAAATTGTTATTTCAGTAAATATTTGCATTTTGCACATAGAAAACTGATTCATGTTGAT
>NW_017805153.1:3178102-3192902 GCF_001891065.2 Hippocampus comes | reverse complement strand
GGTCGATATAGATATCGCCATATCGATATCGCCATATCGATATCGCCATATCGATATCAGCCCCGGTATCGGTATCGCGATATCATTATCGGCCCCGGTGGCTGGGGGGGGCTGGACTGAAGGACAGCACAGAGGGACTCATCCTGGCTGCTCAGGAGCAGGCCCTGAGCACCAGAGCCATTGAGGCCCAGATATACCACACCAGACAAGACCCAAGGTGTAGGTTGTGCAAAGAGGCACCTGAGACGACCCAACACATAACTGCAGGGTGTAAGATGCTGGCACGGAAAGCCTACATGGAACGCCATAACCAGGTGGCTGGCATAGTCTACCGAAACATCTGTGCGGCGTATGGACTGCAAACCCCAAGGTCAAAATGGGAAACACCTCCGAAGGTGGTGGAGAATGACCAAGCGAAGATCCTGTGGGACTTCCAGATCCAGACTGACAAGATGGTAATGGCGCATCATAGATAAAGGGCAGAGGAAAGCCGTTGTAGTGGATGTAGCGGTCCCAAGTGATGGAAACATCAGAAAGAAGGAACACGAGAAACTCGAGAAATACCAAGGGCTCAGAGAGGAGCTGGAGAGAGCCTGGAAGGTAAAGGTGACAGTCGTGCCTGTGGTGGTCGGAGAACTCGGGGCAGTGACCCCCAAACCTGATGAGTGGTTGCAACAGATCCCGGGAACAACATCGGACATCTCAGTCCAGAAATGTGCAGTGCTGGGAACAGCAAAGATACTGCGCAGAACCCTCAACCTTCCTGGCCTCTGGTAGAGGACCCGAGCTGAATGGGGGACGGACACCACCCGAGGGGTGAGACGAGCATTTTTTTTATTTTTATATGTATGGGCTCCAGCACCCCCGCGACTCTAGTGAGGATCAAGCGGTTCGGAAGATGAATGAATGAATGAATGTATGTATATCAATACATATATACATAAATGCAGGAACATTTCTACAACAGCAGATAAACAGATTCAGATGAGCACAACTACACACTGCCTTTCAACGGAGAGATCAGCCTAGTCTCCAGAGACAAAAGGGAGCCACCTGGCCTGTCTCCTCTGCTCCGCTTCCCCCGGATGTGAAGGTGTGTGTGCATGCATCTGTGTTCAAACCTATAAATAGAATTTGTGTCTTCCCTGGCTTTTCGCACCAATGGGATTCTCTCATGTTATAATGGGGAAAAAAAAAAAAACAGCTGCAATCGGGTCCAGCTGTGGTCTGCATCCTCACCCTGCATCAGTCAGCATCCACGCTCTGGGTTACCATAGAGGTGGCGGCCTGAGTGTATGAGAGTGTGTGGCAGCAGACAAATAGGGAAAGACAGGGGCAGCCCGTGAAAGGGGGGAGACAATTGACCTAAGCTGTGAAAGTGGGGCATTCTGCACTGAAGCCACCTGACGAACACAGGAAGCAGTGCTCATGTTTGTTGGAATCAACTCCCTCTTGTACAAACCTTAGGGAAGCAAATATCTTTTTCTTGGCTGCATCCCTCCCCTTGTCCTCTTTACATGTTTACCCATTTACTATGACTTACTTTGCAATGTCCCCTGACACACAATAAGAAATCGGTCCTTCTCCAATTTTTCACATCATATTACTCCAAAATTAAAAGAGCACAGATCTACCAGATGGGCAAAATTTGATCGCATGGACAGTACTGTCTCATGCTGCAGAACAATCCAAAATACAATTATTCTGTCATGTCTGGTGTGAAAATGTAAATTAACAAGAAGTATTAAGTATTTTTTAAAGGAATCTTTGTCACAGAAGGAGCAAGATTTGGACACAGAAGCACAGGAGTTGAAAAGTAAAAGTCTTTATCTATGAAAATACAATGATACTGCAGAGAGTAGCGCTGGATGCAGAAGAGACGGAAGAGAGTTGACCCTCTGACTGGGAGATAGACCGATGTACTGACATGTCACTGAGTAATCCGAGTTTATATACTGGAAGGCATCAAGCCTTTGACATAATAAAGGTAACATCATAAAGGTGCATAGCAACTGATACATCAGTGAACAACCAGTCACAACAATGTGCTTGCAAATCCATTTACGTGTATGGATGGGTGGATAAAATGCTTGATATTGAAACATTGTGTGGTTTGACTCCCAATTGCAATTTTGTTACAGCCCATTTTACACGACATTACAAGAACAAATGTGACTTCTAATGTGAATGGTCCATGAAGTTACATGCATGTGCTCCTCTTATTTTATGTTGCGAGGGAAGAAATTTCATCTGTGCTGTATGTACATTTGACAATAAAGTTGTATTCAATTCAATTCAATGTGCACACAACACGACTTCAATGTGGCACAGTTTTAATGTCTGTAAATACGGCCCGTGTGTAGGGGCACATCTCATTGTTCTATTTGCAACTTCCTAGTTTCTCCCTCCTTGCTTCTATTTATATGCTAGCTCCTCCCACCACTAATTCCATCGAGGAGACGAGACTGACAGACGAGTGAGGTGGGAGGATGTAGTTATGTTTTGGGGAAATGAGAACATCGCTCCTTGATGATGTCATTTCATAGTGACAACTACTAAAGATGACATCACATGATTGGCACGTGTGACAAATGAACCCTCTGTATGGCTGAATTATTACTATTACAAGAAATGTCCACTTCATGCTTTGTTTCAAGTGGAATTAAATTTAAGTCAAACATAATCAACACTACTCTTGTAGGTTCAAAGATGATCAGAGCACGCTGTTTTGCGCCTTCATTGGCAACATGTTGACAACACCCCCATTTTATTGTCTGGAAAATACTGGCACTAAAATTGTAGACTTTCACCCCTTGTCTTTTGTACAACAAGAGGTGAGCTTACAACTGCGAGGTGGCATTGAATTCAAACATGCTTACTTCCGAGTTTGAAAAATAGCCACCAAAATAAGTCATATTTCATAAGAAATTAGATCGCCAAAGTGCCAAAGGTAATGTCTAATCATATCAATGCCAATAATTTAGTTCAAAAAGTTTCAAATAGAATGATACAGAATCAGTTTGTAGCATGTGTTAATGACGTCAAATACACTGATGGCGAGATCACTATTTCAGTGGCTCAGCCATCAACATCTCTGAGCCCGACACACTCATACTGATCATTGGAGACTGACCTTGCTCCTCTCTCTCCTCAGCTTCACAGCATGTGGAACAAGAGGGCATAAAATCCAGCACCTCCTGTGTGTGAAATAACAATTTAAAGGGAGCTCTATTATATTTTAATTAGAACATATTTTATTTTGTTATTCATCATTGTATTATCATTATTTTAATTATGAGACGATGTACATTAAAGCAGGTATAGAAGCAAGACTTTTCACATTTTGCAAATACTAAAAACTCTGATATCTGATGTCTGAGACAGAATTCTTCTGTTTTTGCGAATGGGTCTGAGGCAATGAGGGCCTGGCAGGAAATGTGTGCCTCACAAAGACATTCTTCTGATGGTACAGTAAATTGAACGCTAATGTTGTGCTATGGTTTAAAATGCTTCTCTTAGGTAGTCTAGAACCATTTACTGATGATGACCACAGAGTCAGAAAGAAACCTCACCAAATGATCAAGAGTAAGCCTTGCCAGTTGCCACCTTCAGCCTAAAGTAAAATGATGATGTTGCTTTCAAGCAACTCCCTCAAAACCTCAGCTCATTTGCCCGATGGAGCTCGGCCTGGCACCATTGGTGAAAAAAAAAGTAGCTTTTAGTAATAGCTGGACAAGCAGTATTGCACCTGGTTACCATTTATAATTAATCCTATGGTGCTGCTAGTCTTCGTTCAGTTCTGCTCTAACCCCGAGTACTCCATGTGACCATTTCATTCCTGGACCTAACACGCAAGAGGATGGAATTGGCCATGGATATACAAATTACACAAGATATTACTGTCACTATTGTGCCTTGCATATGAGAATAGATTCAATTTTGACTTTTGTTATCCAAAGCAGGTAAAAAGCAAGAATGGATCAATCGCCATTTTGATGAGTAAGAGAGAAATGTTTTCCTTAGTCTTCACTATGGAAGAAATTGTAGTTTAATCAAACATATTCAGCATTACAACATCACTCTCGGCTCCAACAATGATAGTATCTTAAAGACCCTGTAATGTGAATTTGGAGATTTGTTTCTAAATACATTTACACGTTTGAAGATAATTGATGACTACATAGTATTGAATTGTGGAGATATAGTGTCCAAGTGTTTTTCCCGTTTCCGTGTTCCTGATTTATTTTAGGTATGGCTAAAACAGGTGCCCAGTGACAGACTTGTTGACCAGCAAGAGTCCCAGTCCCTCACTGTATAACAACTTGGCCGCCGTCGTTCACATCAGCAGTTATCTGGCGCAATTCCGAGTTACTATGACTAAGTCCATTTCTACCACGAGCTAGATGTGTTTACATCACCCCAAAAGCATCTTTGCAGAATGCTACAATTTACAGAATGGCTCAGTGTTATGATTCAAATTTAACAGCAATGAGGTGATGTCGCAGGTGGGCTCACTGCCTATCCACTAACCGAGAGGTGCCCCTGAAGTCTGTTTGTTGGCTTGTAAGCTAGCGCCTCTTGTCATGGCATGGAAAGCCCCGAGAAGACCTGGTGGCATATATTCCAGCTAACAGGCACTTTAAGCAGACAGATGTTCACAACTAAATCATGTCGGTATGTGTATTCATTAGAAAGTTGCTCTGGACAAAATAGTGTTGATATCTCAACAGGTCACACTTTCAAAATTCAGTGAACGCACCCACAGTGTTTGAGAGAGGACACATCTGTAAAGTTTTTTTTTTTTTTTAATGGATTCTGAAACCTCAATTAATATAACCATTTTTTTTTAATCAGTCAAATTTGGCAGGGTTGCTGACAACACTTTTTTTCCAAGGTGTGTCATATTTTAAATAAATGCATTTCCACTTTGCAGGGACTTTACGTTTCACATTTTCAAATCTGTTTGAACGTTTGGTCACCATCAAGCTTTGTTTGCAGGTTCATTTAGAATGAATGACACCCAACTAAAGCAGCCCGGCTTTAGTAAGAGTGCCTTGTTCTGCCAGCACAACAGGATATCCAACCGATGCTGACTCAAGCAGTAAATGGAAAAAGCCTCTCACATGTACATTGTACTTTTCTAGTGTTTATGCTACTGGTATTTTGTGGAAGCATTATAGATGAGAAGTTACACAGAAAGGTCAAGTGAACCAAAAGGTTTTAGTGTATGAGTGTGATATATTCATCTGTCCTTTGAGCTTCTACAGCCTTGCATCTGGGATAATAATCCTCCAACAGCAACTGGGATCGGCTCTTCATATCTCAGACGATAAGTTCTGGACCATGCCCGAAGATTAGAGAGCTTCATCAAAGGGATGGGTGAGATGCAGTTATTGGAAGAGATTTGGCTGACACTGGTGTTTCCACACATATTGGTTGCCTGAATCACTTGGCTGTCAGTAAACTCTTTGTGAAATTAGTTAGAGAAACATAATTTAGGCCCGTGAGTCACGGTGTAACCTTTCGCACACCAATAAGCAGTGAGTTGCAGTTGGTGTTTGCCTAATACACACATGGTCGAATTGGACTGTTTAGTGGGCCTCACAATTGAAGCCAAAAGCATTTTTAAGCTGTGTAACCATTGTAGTTAGGCCTGCTAACTTGAGCCAGATTACAGTAGCCAGTAGTTCTATTAATCACAGTGAGCTATGCATTGTGATACTTTATCATTATCATCATTATCATAATGGAATTGAGCTCCATCCAGTTGGGAATCATCATCGTCGAGAGATTGGGAACTGAAGAGGCTCAGCCCATATAGGCGCATGTCTCCACTCCCAACGGCTGTCACACATGACTTAACCAGCCGATCTCACACAACAAGATAATGACATATAAAAACAATTAATGTGACTTACCGATACCAGGTGCGGAGTAGATGAAATACAGTGCCGAGGTTGAAAGCGAAAAAAGGAATAAAAGTCCAAGGTATGACCTTCTCCGGAAACGCAAATGTGTCGGCATTATACAGGCAGCAAGAAGCACACGGTGGCACGTTCGTGTTATCTATACACAGCCAGCAGACAGAGCGGTTTCGATGTGTCCAGGTGCTGGAAGGTTCGGACAGCGGTAGGCTTTTAACGATCCGAGCGGTGTGGTAGTGTCGCTGTCTGCGGCAGCGTCGAGGCAGCAGGCGACCAAGAGCTCACGTCGATTTCCTCGGCAGGTTGACAAGAGCGGTCCTCCGGTAATCAGTCCAGTCATACGAATTCCATTCCTGGCATGGGGTGGCTTCGGCTCTAATGGCGGCTAAAGTCCGGGGTGGAAATCATAAAATCACACATACACATCAAACGCAAGCACTCTCACACACACACGCACGCACACAACAACAACGGGCTTTAGCGGTGACAGAGCGAAGCAACCCGGCGGCCTTGTCGTTTTTCAGTGCTGGGCCATCATTTGTCACGATGTACGTCGCTGATGGAACTCGGACGCGCCTGATCTTTCCCTTCCAGCCTGTCTGCCTTGCCTGCTTTTTCTTGCTTGCCGTGCCGTGATGAGTGTTTCCCGCAGGAAAATGAGCAGCGGCACCTCAGTGGGCGTAGACGCCGTGCACCACTGCAACGTGCCTTTCCACAGTACACGGAGGAGAGGGTGGGGTGGTGCGGGTCTGGTATCTGGTGGCGTGTATTCGCATTGAAACAGACACGCGAATTATTATTTTTTCATTTTTCGTCATTGCCTTCGGGGACGTACGACGTCATCTATGAGCGAACGGGGCTCTAGAGTTAATTATGAAAGCAAACCGCCAAATGCGAAGACTGTATCGTGAAACACCACATCGTTTTGCTTCACGACTTTCTTTTGCGAAAAGCCTCCAATTTCCTCTCCATTTGGTAGCAGGGTTCTTAAGTGCCGATACCTGCCTCCATAAAGCATCACTTTGTTGCATTTACATTTGGAAGGCATCTGACAACTGGCGCCGTTGCAATGGCTTTTGGGAAATTGCGTCTGTTTACTCAAAACTACCACGTGAAACATCAATTTTATTGGTTTAAAAAAAAACTCATAACCACTTAAGTTCACCCTCAATTAATATACAAAGACACGAATACCATATTTTAAGAGCGAAGCGCAAATTAAACTACATTGTTCTGTATTTGCTGCGCATGCGTGTATACGTAGAACTACTACTCCCAGAAACATATACTCCGGAAGTTAAATTATACCGTTAAAACGGGTATGGCGTCGTCGACATGGAAGTGCTCGACTTTTTAAGCACAAACGTTCGTTTTCTTGTTTGGACTGATGTTTTGACATAATGGCAAATACTAGAGTTTACGTTCTGTTGTTGGTATTAGTTTTGTTTCTTTACCCGTGCTTGTCAGTACGAACAGAGACAGTAAAGACTTTGCATGTGTTCCAGCGAGATAACGAGGGAAGAGACGCTTTCCATAAGGATTATGCTCTTTCTGACAACCGGCTTTCATCAACCAAACATGACACTGAAGAGGCTCGCGATTTACTTGAGCGATCCGAAGACATAGCGACTGTCAGGTTTGAGCTTATGGTTTTAATTTAAGTCCTTTGTGGAGAAGCCTATAGCTCTCAATATGTTGCTAAGGAAAAAAAAACAATACCGGATGGACGAAACCACTCGAAGGCTACGTATGTGTGTCATTGTTGGATGTAATTTTTGGGCTAAAATATGTGCCACCAGAAACTGAATCTGAATAATTTCTATTTGAATTTAAATCACTAAACTTGAAAAACTGAATCTGAATACACGAAATGAATTTGCATTGTTTATTTGAATCTGTTATGAATTCATACAGAATTTGAATTCTTCAACATTTCTATTCTGTATATTTTCCCCATACAGTGTTACAAATACAAATTCAAATTGATAACCAATCACAAATCCGATCAGAAGGCGGACCAATTTATCCAGATTCTTTCAGTGATTTATTTACTGTCAAGTCCATCTCCACTTTTCACCTGGTATTGGGACTGGCCCAGCCCACGACTGGACAAAATGTGCGTATAATTGACGCCCATTGAAATGCAACGTTTTCCTCTTTTGGGGTGGCTCATTTCTTGAAACAGAAATGACATTCTTAAAACTACCACCTCTCATTTGGCCAAACAGCATTGTAGCGTTGCACAACAGTACAGCTCATTAGCAAACTCTCACGTATCTCCCAAACCTGTTCACACACACTTCAAAACAAGATCTTTTTCCCATATCTGGAGTAAGTACCATCAAAACAGCAAAGATCATTGTCAATTGCTTTGCCTTCTCTGTATTCACTTCATGGTTTTGCCCAAAATTATCTGGATGTTTATGGATCACCCGCAAAAGTTTATAGCTCTCCCAAAACAGGTTACCCATGTGTCAAAACTAAATTCCTTTCTCTAGTCAGTGCCTCCAAAATGTATCATCTCTTTGGCATTGTGTAAGCAATGCAAGTCAAACTACTTGGATCAGTGGTGGCCAACCCACGGCTCGTGAGCCACATGCGGCTCTTTGGCTGGTTCAATGCGGCTCTCGGGCTTTCACACGACAGTTGTCGAAAACGCCTTGGGGATGGCGCACAGAACTTACTACGTCAGCCTATCATCAATCCCGTTACTTGATAGACATAGAGGGCAACCAATCAGATGACTGAATCACTGCTCATGCGCAGACAACGGCGCTAAGTGCTAAGCTAGTCAGCGAATTACCTGTGTTTTTAAGGCAGGGGTGCCCAATACGTCGATCGCAATCGACCAAGAGCCAACAGACTGGTCCCAAGTCAACCGCGAGCGGTGGGAGTAGAAAATGGGGGGAAAAAAAAGATTTGTGTGTTTGTGTCTTTAGGTTTCATCTATGTTTGGGCGCTCCGGCTGTTGCTCATGGTGGCGTGCATGCATATGTGCGCGATTGCATAGTCGTTTGTGTGTGTGCGTGCGTGTGCGTGTGCGTGTGTGTGTGTGTGCGTGTTCATATGCTTGCACGTGGGAGGTTGGTCGCTCCAAAAGTCGATCTTTGGGCAAAAAAGTGTGTGTGTGCGTGCATATGTGCGCGCGCGTGTATATGTGTGGCTCTTTGCAGTAGCACAGTAAAAAAATTGGCTCCTAGTCTCTGACTGGTTGTCCACCCCTGACTTAGATGGTATATCACCCTAGCAGAGGTCTGGATTTGTTTTTTGTTTTTTTCTTTCTTTTTTCAAATGGAGTCAGACATTACTAGTTATGTTGGATTGGCGAAACAGTCATGTGACACAAGTCTGTCTCACCTCTCAAAATAGAGTGCACAAGCAGTAATAAATACCTGTGGATAAAAATATAAGTAGCAATCAAAATGTAGCTCAGTGCAACATAGTAGAAGTACTGTCTCTGCTTAACAAAAATCCTCAAGGAAATGGAGAAAGTATGTTTCGAGTAAAATTTTGAAGAAATGTTTCTTGAGTAAAACTAGCTTCACCCGCCACTCAAACTGTTCTGCCTTTTTCCTTGTAGCAAGACTAATGACACAGACAACCGCGCAAATGAGTCCATCCACTTCACATCATCATCAACCAAGCCAACAATGCCAGCGCCCCCAAATCCCAAGGCCATTCTGCCCGTGCAAACGGGCGTCCAGGCTCAAGAAGAAGAGCAGTCCAACGGGTTGACCATTTTCTTCAGCCTTCTCGTGATTGGTAGGTTGCCTTGCATTGTGTTCATCTCCATAAGCAACAACGGAGACCAAACAGGATGTTGGGTACCTACATGCAGCATACAGGGTCAAAAAGATTATGGAATCCAGTTTGTCATGGATATTATGATCTCTGAAATGTACAAATTCAATTGTATGCACTTCATAGATTGGTCATTGGTAAGTAATGATTTGATTGAGAAATTGGTCTTGGCCCTAATATGTGTTTACATTTTTATACGTTACATTACATTATCTAATGTAATATACCATCGACATGCTAACAGGAAATGAGTACAGTATCGACTTGGGTCATGATAGTCTTTCAAATAACGAATATTCGCAGGCAAACTTTTTTTTTTTTTGCACATGACATGGCACAACCCATGAGGTCCATTAATTAGCCCAGTAAATCCAAGGACTTGTGAAAATAACATAAGATAAAATAAGTATGATAAAGAGATAATTCACAGCTTCAATTGTGCAAAAATGCAAGGTGTCAAAAGTGTGGATCTCGCAGCATGAGTTTGAATTTTACAAATTCACGATGTCATTTTGTACTTGACAAAAACAATAAGGTGTTCACGAATAGTGTTCGACGTGCAAACGTAAATGGGCTTTTTAGTCGTTGAAAAAAAAAATACAAAGTTTTGAAATCAATAATAATTGTTTTGTTAATCGTGATTTAAATCTCAATCAAAATGATCGTGATTTTTTTTTTCTTCTTTCCATTAATCGTCTAGCCTTATTACATTGCTGCTACAGGTTCCGGCTTCCTTCCGAGTTCACAGTCAGTCTTGTGGAAGATTCCTTAAAAAGGGTACGCAATACTGAGTAATTTCTTAAGCTGTGTCAATCGTGTATAAATGTGCAAGCCATTGTCGTGTTTGGGTTTGACATCATCGTGTGAATGAGGTAATGCCATATTCAACAAGAAAGTTGCGTTTGGCTTTAAGGTTGAAAGACACAAGATTTTTATAAGACGTAACTTTAATACATTTTTCAGTTAGTCTCTACAGTTGCATGATTTCATATAATTTCCTGTGGCATGGGGAGCAGAAGGATTTTTCTCTATGAGCACCTGCCAAACAGATGGATTGTCTGTGCTGGACAAGACGACCAGGTGTTCTGCAAGCGCCATAGAATATCTTCCAGCAACCCTGGTTGAGCTGAAAAAAAAGAAATATATATCACTGAAGCGATATGCACGACCACTCCACATTATACTGAGTATGAACAAAAAAAAAAGGCAGCGATGTTTATTCAAATCACGGCATGCATTCATTGTCTGGAATTCCCCTCGATACCACATGATGAAATCATGTGACTTTAGCTCCTAAGTGTGACATATTGCAGTTAGGGGTTTTAACTCAATGGTTTTTTTTTGTGTGTTTTTTTTGTTTTTGTGGACACCCTTTATACTGAAGTATCAGTGTACATACAGTTTATTGTTTTGACATTACCACAGTGTGTAGTTTTAATTTTAAACCATCTGCACATTGTTATTGACTATGATCTTGGGCTAATAGACATTTTTCAGTACCATCATAGAGAACTCTTTTATTGGGGTCAATTTAATGTATCTAACCCCTTATTAAGAATGAGTGTTTTTGAGTCCACACAACTACATGCCGTTGTCATGTGTACATGCAGCTAAGAAACTTGATTGGATCTGTTCCACTTGCATTGACAATAAAGACTGCATTATGCATTTTAACGGCCTTTATGGACAACTCCACTTCATACAAAAATGTTTTCGAGCCCATCTTCTATACTACACCACGTTGTTTCATGCAGGATTACACATCAGTCTGTGTTCATGTACGGCGTGTTCTTTTGGGTGCTCAAAGCAAACCATTGCAGCACTGAGCTTTTTCAGTCTACTGTAATGCCTTCAAGCACAGGTAAAGAGTGCAGGATATGCATTAGGTTGTGGCCGCCCTGTGAGTGGCGAATCCGGACGCGCAACAACTTCTCCCTCTTGGCAAATATCACGTGACCAGTTTGAAATGCCCAGGATTCTAATTGATCAAATGTCAACCACCTGGTCCCGATTGGTGAATTGATGACGTCAAACCTGCTGACTAATGTTTATTTCATACATATAATTGAGCCAGATAATGTTTTTCCCCATCTCTGTGAGGAGCATCTTAGGACTCAATCTGTGCTCTTTGTTCATTCTTGTTACCCCAGGTATTTGCATCATCTTGGTTCATCTGCTTATCAAGTTCAAGCTACATTTTCTTCCAGAGAGTGTTGCTGTTGTGTCCCTTGGTGAGTTTCATTTGTCAAAATATTTTCCTAATTGTCTTGTTTTCAACTCCATTTATTTTTTAAGGTGAAAAACACAATGCGCCACTTGGCAAAGCCACACAAACCTAAATTTGCTGGTAAACATAGAAGGTGGATGGGGATTGAGTTTGCAGCTAATTTCCGACAGGAACTGAAGGGGACTAGAGCAGAGCTGAAAGAGAGTACATGCACTATTAAGACCTTCACTAAGTTTTAGTAAGTTCTCTAAAGCAAAAAGTGTTGTCAGGTGCGTTGTGCTACCTCTAAGTCCAATCGGCCTCTGGATAATTTTGGTAAGTTGCACGCCCTCAAACTCAGGGACGTAGCTGTATCGGCCCCAAACGTCTTTTCTTTTTTGTCCCCACCACCCCCCTCAATTGCATTGAGATGTCGGAGTGTTTGGAGCAGGACTCTGCTGAGGAGAGATAACAATGTGCGAACAAATCAGGGAGACACCGCTCTTCCTTCCTTATCTCTTCTCTCTCATCCACTAATTCTCGCCATCCCAATCCATCAAACATGCCTGTAGATCTGTAACTCTCTAGTTTGATGCTTACACTTATTCGTTTCCCTTTTATCTTGTTCTTCCAGTGCCCTCTTACAGATCTTTGTCAGGGTCTGCACTGGGTCATGAACCTTCTTTGCCAATGTGGCCACACAGGATAAAACTCTCCTAGCTACACTTAAGAGTAGTAGTGAGTTAAGAGATCCCGTTTATGTTTTGCCGCTGTCTTGTTTATTGCCCTCTACTAATGTGCACATGGAAAAGACATTATGTAGGCAGACTTTAAGGCTTACTGTATTTGTAGTGGAAGAAATGGGCCAAGTCATCATCAGTAAGGGAACCGTTGATCGGTTGCCTCAGCTCCCCCTGCATTTCAGCCCCGCCTCCAAAAACATTATATGTTACGTTACATTGTATGACTTTTTGTTGCGTTGCGACCAAAATAGGATAGAGCCTTCGGCAAGGCGCTTGTTCCTTTTTACAACAAACACTGCTGTTTTATCCACAGGTAATTCTGAAATTATAAATATGGTCACGTAATGCTATGAAAGGCAATCTATGCGTATCGTCCACATATACTTGACAGCAGACACGGAAATGGATTCCTTGCGTGTATGCTGTCTCGGCAACAGCGGCTTCGTGTGTCCCTCGCTCACTCGCTTCCTCCGCAAGATGATTGCCATCTGCTGCTTTGGACTGTCGATCAATGCCAAATTTGGAAGGAGTATTGTGTTTCGCGGGCGGCCCGGTATCGAGTGGTTAGCACGTTGACTTCACAGTGGAGAGGTACCGGGTTCAATTCCGGCTCCGGCCTCCCTGTGGAGTTTGCATGTTCTCCCCGGGCCTGCGTGGGATTTCTCCGGTTCCTCCAGTTTCCTCCCACATTCCCATGGCAGGCGGGTTGAACACTTCAAATTGTCCCTAGGTGTGAGTGTGAGCGCGAATGCTTATTCGTCTCCGTGTGCCCTGCGATTGGCTGGCAAATGGCTCGGGGTGTCTCCCGCCTACTGCCAGAAGACACCTTGGATAGGCTCCAGCACCCCCCGTGACCCTAGTGAAAATAAAGCGGTTCGGAAAATGAATGAATGAATGAATGAATGAATGAATAATGTGTTTCGCCGAAATGAGATTTACATGCAGCACAAAAGTCTGGCAAGGTCACGTGACTGATCTTGTCCTTTCGATATTAATATCTTGAATGTTCATATTTCGATTTTGATGCGATAAACATCAAGTTGCAATGGCTTACAAACATATATATATAGATATATAGATCTATATATATATATAGATCTATATATATATATATATATAGATATATAGATCTATATATATATAGATATATATATAGAGTATGTGCATGCGGTGACCGAATACAGTGTGGCTCAAACAACATAAAATTTTGTTTTATTCAAAATCAGGATGACCCCAGGCCCAAGTGAGTGCTATATGACAAAGTTCGGAGCAATGAGGACATAAAACCAAATACTTGGGACGAAGCAGTGGATTATTACTTTTTTTTAACAAGAATGAACATTTCCACCATTGATTCCTGTAGTACACCCATGGCCAAAGCGTATGAAGCTTTAAAATATTAACGTATTAATTTTTCTACTGTCCTTACATTTAACAGCAGTGTTATTGTTGAAACAGTACAAAATGTTACATTGGTTGAAACATTTTTAATCCAGTACAGAATATGTTTTACTTTCATCTATGGCACATTTTTCCCTTTGCCGAGTAGAGTACAGTTGAATTTAATTTAAATTCATTTGCTTAAGAAAGTTGTATCTTAAATATACTGTTCAGGAATAAAACATCTGCTCTGTTTTTGAGGTTGTAATGGTGTAAAAAGTTTGAGAAACCATTGCCCAAAGTTAAAGGGCAGAAACAATGATTCATTTAGATTAAATAATTTATACAGAAAAATGGGAAGAAAAAATAGGAAGTATCACGTTAAAATTAATTATTTTATTCAATAAGGACTCGAGCGAGAATTGTTTCTTTTCAGATTTATTTGTGAATGCATCTTGGATAGAAGAAAAAAATAGTAGTCATCTTTACTGAAATATTAAATTGCAGCATGTACACATTCAGAGTTCCCAGGACAAATTTCCATGAACACTTGCGTTCAAAGATATGGTACCAGAAGAGTCTCTGTGTAACTCCAGAATACAGCCATGTAACAGTTGCATATGTACATACATTCATCGGTTGCGAGAAAATATCTGTGTATACACACACACACACACACACACACACACACACACACACACACACACACACACACACAAACACGCGATCTCATGATGACAGAACGC
>NW_017805153.1:3171342-3177534 GCF_001891065.2 Hippocampus comes | reverse complement strand
AGTGTAGAAACTGCTGTTTGCTTGTGTTGAAACCACCATCATTCTTTAAATGGAAAAAAAGCCAGTAAGTGCCTGATGTGTGTGTGTGTGTAAATATATATATATATATAATACACACACACACACACACACACACACAGGTATAGTTTAGGAATTCAACTCCTGCCTCATTTTTATGAAATTTTAAGGCCAGTATGTTACTGTATTTTGATGATGGTTCTTATGGGACATTGGTACTTTACAGCCATAGCTTTTAATGCAGGATTTCCCAGGGCAATTTTGACGAACGAATTGGCCCTTTGCCGAGTGGTGACTATGGGTAATGGTTACCACACCACTCCCCCTTTCAATTCATTGGCCATGTGGTGAATTGGGAGCACGCACCCTGTTTGCATTTCCTCACTGTGTTAGTTAATGTGTTTCCTTGTAATGAGTGTTAAAGGGTGTTGGGACACTATTTGGAGTATATAATAGTCAGTAACTTAATTCAACATGTTGTACGAGGAGTCCATTATTTAACCTCTAAACGGACAACTTGCCTCCATTTCGTCCTTGATCTCCATTGTGGTTGGATTGAAATGTTTTTATATATTTAAAGTGGTACAGTATTTTGTTCTCTTGTCTCTATGTTCCTTTTAGGGATTCTAATGGGAGGATTTATTAAGATCATTGAGTTCCAAGAATTGGCCAACTGGAAGGTACGGTTTGACTCATGTTTGTTGTTTCTTGTACAATACCAATTCCAATGATGTTGGGATGTTGTGTTAAACATAAATAAAAATGCAATGCAATACAATGATTTGCAAATGATGTTAAACTTGTGTTGAATTGAATACACCCCAAAGACAAGATATTTTAATGTTCGAACTGGTAAACATCATTGTTTTTAGCAAATAATCATTAACTTAGAATTTTATGGCTTCAACGGGTTCCAAAAAAGCTCGCACAGAGTTATATTTACCATTGTGTTACCTCACCTTTTCTTTCAACACCGTTCAACCAACGTTTGGGAACTGAGGACAGTAATTGGTGAAGCTTTGTAGGTGGAATTCTTTCCCATTCTTGCTTGATGTACAGCTTCAGCTATTCAACATTCTGGGATCTCTATTGTCGTACTTTAAGCTTCAGAATGCGCCACACATTTTCATTGGGAGGCATGTCTGGACTGCAGGGCGGCTAGTCTAGATATCCGCACACTTTCTATGAAGCCTCGCTATTGTAACACGTGCAGAATGTGGTTTGGATTTGTCTTGCTGAAATAAGTAGGGGCATCCATGAAAAAAGATGTCGCTTGGACGGTAGCATATGTTTCTCCAAAACCTGTAAGTACATTTCAGCATTAATGGTGCACTCACAGATGTGTCACTTACCCGTGCCATTGGCACGAACAAAACCCCCATACCATCACAGATGCTTGCGTTTGAATTTTGCATCCATGACAGTCTGGTTAGTTCTTTTCCTCTTTGGCCGGGAGGACATGACATCTACAATTTCCAAAAACAATTTCAAATGTGGACTCGTCACACCACAAAACACTTTTCCACTTTTCATCAGTTCATCTGAGATGAGAATCCGGCGACATTGCTGGGTGTTATTGATAAATGGCTTGTGTTTTCCATCATAGAATTTGAAGTTGCACTTAACGGATGTAGTGTCGAACTGTATTTACTGACATTGGTTGTCTGAAGTGTTTTTTTAATTAACCATGTGGTGGTATCCTTTACACATTCTTCTTTTCATTTCGGCTTTTCCCCTCAGAGGTCGCCACAGCGAATCAGTTTCCTCCATCTAACCCTGTTTTGTGCATCCACTTCTCTCACACCAGCTACCTTCATGTCTTCTTTCACTACATCCATAAACCTCCTCTTTGGTCCTCCACCTCGGCCTCCGGCCTGGTAGTTCGATACTCAGCATCCTTTGACCAATATATTCACTCTCTCTCCTTTGGACATGTCCAAACCATCTCAGTCTGGCCTCCCTGACTTTCTCTCCAAAACCTATCCTTGACACATTAATGTTTGTATTTGGTGCAATGTTGTTTTGCGGAATCGAAGGTCACGGGCATTCAATGATGGATTATTGGTCTTGACGCTTACATCCAGTGATTTCTCCAGATACTCTGAACCTTTTGATGATATTTTCGACTGCAGATGATGAAATCCCTAAATTCCTTGCAATTGTACATTGGGGAACACTGTTTGGCCGTTTTTTTTTTTCACGCAGTTGCTCACAAAGAGCTGACCCTCTCCCCATCTCTGCTTTCCTTTTCTACCCAATCATGGCACCCACCTGTTCCCGAGTTAGCCTGTTCACTTGTGAGATGTTTCAAAGGATGTTTGGTGAGCATTCCTCGACTTTCTTAGTCTTTTTTCGCCACCTGTCTCAGTGTTATGGGAACGTGTTGCAGCCATCAAATTTTAAGTTCATGATTATTTGCTAAAACACAACTTCCCAGATTAATTGTAATTGGGTTTGGATTTGTGTTTCTGCATGCAGTTGCATGTTGCGCCCCAACTTTTTTCTGTGCATTTCTCTTCTGCCCTTGTTATCTTGTCTGGAGTGTTTGTCATGAAGCATACATTTCCACTCGATACCTGCTCACGCCTGTTTGTTGCTCACTCATTCTTCCTTGGAGCCTTGCCTGTAACCCCCTGTTGTCTTTCTTCTGGAACTTGGAGCTTTTAATTAACATTCCTCATCCTGTACCATCGAGTGAAGAATGAATGAATGAATGAATGTACAAGAGAGAGAGAAATACAGAGAAAGGAGGGAAGGGAGGGGACAGGTTATGTCAATGTTTTGTACACACAGGGACCCATTGTATGGGTTTTTTTTTGTTGTCCCGCCCCCTCTTTTGGGCCGCTTCGGGTTCAGTGTAGTCATTGATCCTGGTAACATGAGCCCTTGGAGCCCATTCTCTCCTCAGAAAGTGTGTTCGGAACCTCCCAAAAATATTACCTCGTAAACAAAATGGAATTTCTTTTGGCAAATGGACTAACATTACAACAATTAGCATCTTTGTGGCAGTGTTGTTACCCTTTAAGCATCTTAACATTTAACAACAAAGCACATAGACAATGTAATAGTCACACGATATATTCTTTATCCTCTACAAAGAATGATTAATATTATTGCTGTACTCAAAAATCTAGAGAGGAGCTGCATCGATGGTACAGTACTCTTTATCCATCTGGAGGGATTGGTATTGATAAGATTTTATTCATACTACTATTCTTAACGATACACTTAATCGATCCGGTGCCTTATCTTATTTCATCTGTACTTTTTTTGTTTAGGGAAAGTATATCAAACTGGCAGCCTTTTTTAAAAGAAATGTGTTGTCTTGCAACTATCTTTGGGCAGTAGGGGAGGGACACCCTGAACCGGTTGCCAACCACTCGCAGGGCACACACAGACGAACAACCGCGCTCACACTCACACCTAGGGACAATTTAGAGTGTTCCATTAACCTGCCATGCATGTTTTTGGAATGTGGGAGGAAACTGGAGTACCCAGAGAAAACCCACACAGGCACGGGGAGAACATGCAAATTCCACACAAGAAGGCCGGACCGGAATCCAACCTTACACCTCTGCATTGTGAGGCTGACGTGCCAACCAGTCAACCACTGTGCCACCTGTCATGCAACTATGATTCATTCATTCATTCATTTTCCAAACCGCTTTATCCTCACAAGGGTCGCGGGGGGTGCTGGAGCCTATCCCAGCTGTCTTCGGGCAGTAGGCGGGGGACACCCTGAATCGGTTGCCAGACAATCGCAGGGCACACAAAGACGAACAACCATCCACGCCCACGCTCACACCTAGGGACAATTTAGAGTGTTCAATCAGCCTGCCATGCATGTTTTTGGAATGTGGGAGGAAACCGGAGTACCCGGAGAAAACCCACGCAGGCCCGGGGAGAACATGCAAACTCCACAAAGGGGGGCCGGAGCTGGAATTGAACCCGCTATCTCTGCACTATGAAGTCGACATGCTAACCACTGGACTACCGGGCCGCCGCAACTATGACATTAATGTAAATAAATAACCCAAAAAAGGAACAAATCACTCTTATACTCTTAAACATTTTATAAACAATTGTTTAGTCTAAAAGAACACTTGTGTTGAGCAATCAGGCTGGAACATGCTGTTGGGCTGTAGAAAGCGCTTCTGCAGTTTGTTTGTGTTTCCCACCCTGACAATTTAATGACTGATTGATCTTGTGATAAAGTGCATTGGGCAGCGATGTTGCAATGTTATCCTTTCGTCCCTCTCCTGTTTCCAGGCATAACTACGCACACCAAAAATAACCATACCTTTACCTTAGGACAGGGAGTCCTCGGTTTACAAACAAGTACCAATCCGATGACTGCTACGTAACCCCAATTTCCTCCTAAGTCAGATTTCACCGTTAAAGTTGAAATTTACGTCAAAGTACTTTGTATAACAAAAAACTAGAATACATTAAAAAAAAGATACTGCACTTACCATTGCTACTAGGTGGATTGAGAAGAAGGAGGGGAGGCTGTAAGAGATATTGCTGAGGATGCTTGTGCAGGTTCTACTCACCTTGGTGAAGTACTCGCTGGTAGGAAATCTTCCTCTTTTCCTCAGATCTCACCATACACTATCCATCACTCCACTTGAAACTTTTGAAAATCGTTCATATTGGGATCCTCTGCCTCGGACCGTGACACGGCCTGGTGTAGAAGTGAAAAGGCCTCAGTTCAGCCTTTGTTTGTGAAATGCCTTTCTTGTGAAGATGCTGTGGATTCGTTGTCCTGCATCATCTGGTTCTCCAATTCAATCAGGTCTTGGGTGGGTGACAGCTCTTCTCCTTGGAAATCCAGAATTTCCGTGATGTTGTCTTTGTCCAACTCCAGGTACAGCCGCCGACTGATTTTGACAACTGTATCGATCACAGACTCGGCAAAGCTGGGGAAGTTGCTCACAAATTGAGTGTTTTGATTTATGAGCGTTCTCAAGGAACACAAACTCATCTCAAGGGATATCCAAAATCTTTTAAAATGTTGCCAAGTAGTGAATAGTTTTTCACCGTTATAGTTCGGGGAAACAATTTGTTCCTTGCATTCAATTTTTAATTGAATCTGTTTTTTTAATGATGGCTCAGACAGGCCTCTCCTTTATGCTTCTAGTTATCGAAAAACGCTTTCTCTTCTTCTCTCTGTCCCTCTCCATCCCCGTCTCTCTCACACTCTCAGAAAGCATGTTTCCAAAATTGGCCCATTTTCCAAGTCTATCAGGCCTTCTGCATTGCTCCACAAACCAGCAACGATGTACAGACCCCCTAGGCAGACGCATCCTGGCATTCAAGGCTTTGGCCTTGCCTTTCACCTCCAATCTGCTTTCTTTGCCCTTTCCTGCAAACTACCTGCACTTGTATGGAAATCATTTTTGCATTCTTTTGGATTCTGAATAAAGTCATTCTGAAAAACTAGAATGATGCTTAATCTCTGAATGCTGAAGGCCTGATAGACTAGGAAAAGGGGCCAATTTTGGAAACATGCTTTCTGAGAGTGTGAGAGAGACGGGGATGGAGAGGGACAGAGAGAAGAAGAGAAAGCGTTTTTCGATAACTAGAAGCATAAAGGAGAGGCCTGTCTGAGCCATCATTAAAAAAACAGATTCAATTAAAAATTGAATGATAGTCAATTTGAATATGTCAACCTGTACAATGTGATGGTGATATATTTACATAAGTTATTCATCATAGCACATGGGGAATGAAAGGTTCATAACAGGTGTGTCGATCATGTACAGTATCTCCTCACTAAATTTTTAAACAATTGCTATTGATATGAAGGGGTTTTGTTCTTTGTGACAGTGTTCCTGCGGCAGTAAATAAAATTGTGCATATTGTTGAAAAAAATCAATCTAAATAAATACATTTTGACGTACTGTGTGGTGTGCTTCGTCACTCCACAATATACATTCTTTTGCTGTTTAACTTGTGCACGCATGCAGAGGCATGGTTATCAAGCCACTGTGCATGCACGACCTACCATCCTCAGTCTCAGATGTTAATATTCACATTTGACCTTTCGCTTCCCCTGAAAGGCAGTTCCGGTAGAGCAGCAACTTAGCCGAATTTCTAAACGTCTCTTTTCGCTTGCATCCGAGCGAGGAAGTGTGCAAAAGAGGCGTCTCTCTCTCTCTCTCTCTCTCTCTC
>NW_017805153.1:3158564-3171329 GCF_001891065.2 Hippocampus comes | reverse complement strand
ATTCTCTGTATGCAGTCCCTATGCTTGACCTACTTTTAAACAGCTTGTAGTTAGACTAGTGTAGATTTGTGTTGACATGCTGTTTTGGGGTTTGAGCCCTGAATAAGTGACAAAAATCGATGAAAAAGAAAGGCTGAGATTTCAGACATCTTTTTTGTCATTAGTAACAAATTTCCTTTCGGTTGATTTCCAGCTGTACTGGATTATTTCTTCTTCTTTTTTATTTCAATTTTGTTTTTTAATTAGGTGGCCGCTTTTTCATATAGGTCTTGAAAAAAGCTGTTACTTACCTGTGGCCACAGCATTTGAATGAGATCTCCTTTTGACCTGCCATGCCAACGCTTGAAACAGTGTTGTTGTTTTGGCTTTTGCATCATTCTGGTAGCGTACCAACAAGTAAGTGATTTAAACATAACCGCGCACAACGTGTGCTTTGCTCAGGTATCAAAAACTAGAACTATTCGTCGTGGGTATGCTGTGCCTGGAGCTGATGACTGCAGACTGTGTTCGCCTCCATCTGCTCGTGGGGTCATTGGGGCATAGAGGCTCGAACAAGCTGTCAAGACTGCTGCCTATACACAAAGGGAGAGATTGTTGACTAGATGGACTAAATATGGACCGGCCCTCTTCGATCTTTCTGACAGAAAACTGATACAAACGTCCAGTCAGCCACCACCCAGAAATAGATCGTTCCCTCTTTTGCTTCTCTAATGCACTTAGTGTATTGAGTCTAACTTGTGCTAGGCGAAATTATGGACATTTCTGCTGAACAGTTTGTTACTCAGCTCCTTCCTCGGCTTCTCGGTTTTTGCATTAATCTCCAAGTGAATGTAATGCATGGGCAGATGACGCATGTCCATCACATCCACTTACTAGTCTATGTGTGCGTGCGTGTTCATAGTGCATATACGGAAAACTTGTTCATGCAAGAACACATGGTGTGTCGTGCACAGACTGCGTGGCAAGCAGAGAGCAATGCACGGGCAGATGAAGCCCACGCCTGACCTAGACTGGCCCATTTAGCTGAGATGCAACAATGATTTCATTATCGCACCAAAATGATCAGAAAGCTAAGGTCTCAGGCATTGTGTATGTGGATTCTTCTTTGGGGGAGGTTCACATGTCTTTTTATAGCATGTGTGTATGAGTTTCTCTGTAATTCTGTTTAAATTCATGCGTGAATTTGCTGGCATCGGCTGTGTGCGTGCGTGCGTGTGCGCACATGCGTGTGTGCGCCAGTCATCCAGAAGCAAACATACTAATATGTCCTGTCAGAGAAAGCACTTTTTTTTCCTTGCCGTTCAGACTCGGCTCCTCTCTTCCTCAAATGTCCACAGCCAAGTATTAAAGCCAACTGATGATTGGTGCCACTAGAGAAAGGACTAAGAAATATTTGTGGTAGATTTAGTATGAACAAGAAGCATGTGTTCATTTCATTTTCTGCGGGGTGTATTAGCATCAAGTTCACTGTTTGAATCAAGCGATGTTTGTGGGTGTTATTTATTAGACACTACACCCTCTTTACGCAAGCGACATGTGGCGCATTCAGGGTACTTTCAAAATGCCAACGCACCGTGCCGTTGTGCACATTCATCTTTTTTCTTCAATGAGAATGTTTTAAAGATTGAAAGAAGCCAAAATCGAAATCATGGTTAAAATTTCCATTCATCGTCCAGCCCGACCAGCAATAGTTTCCGAATATCCTAGTCAGCAGTACTGTAGACACATTCCCACACGGTGGTTAAATGTTTCATCTTCGATTCCACATTTTGGGCACATTGCAGGACGTAGCCCGGCCCGATGGTGTTCTTGAGTTTCTGTCAGATTGCAGTGTCCTGTAAGGACGACCGCATTCAGTAGATTTCTACTCACACCCATGATGCTTTTGCACACGCGAATCGAAGGCCTTTCAGTGCTTTGCTTTGTTCTTTTGTGGGTATTTACACAGACAAATGTGCGGAACTAAAGCAACAAATCCAGTTGATGTAACTTCCTAAAAATGGAATCTCAGATTACTCTCTTTTTGGATTTGGTGGTTTTTCATTTCAGGATATTCAAAAACGGTTCATGCTAATTTGCATGTCGAATTTCCCAAGAGCTACAAAAATGGCCATTGAGAAGCATTGTCCTGGTTTGCTTTTTCACTATTAGCTTGCTAAAATATAAACAGTACCGGTATATTTATTTTTTGTTCATTGCTTTTACAGTGTGAAATATTGCTTGACTTTTCCTCTTTTTGCTTTCCAAAAGGAGGAGGAAATGTTCCGACCCAACATGTTCTTCCTTTTGCTCCTGCCACCAATCATCTTTGAATCAGGATACTCTTTACATAAGGTACTGTACATCAGAATTAAGAGTTTGTGAAAGGACGGTTTCTTCCCACATTCCAAAAACATGCTTGGCAGGTTAATGGAACACTCGCCTGCGATGCGATCCTCGTGAGGATAAGCGGTATGGATAATAGATGGATGGATTGTATAAATTGTCTTTCATAGCCATTGTTTTGTGTAACTTCAGAGTGTGCACAACAAAATTAAGCATATGTCTATACAGCACAGGTCCCCAACCTTTTTGATGCCGTGGACCTTTTCAAACAAGAACGTGGTTTCTGAGGACCGAATTGTCGAAGTGATGCAACAGGATTGTTGTGTTGCTTGTTTTTCAGGACTTAACTTGCTCAACGGCTTCATTTACTCAACGCCGCTGTAGTGCCACGCAAGCAACGGGGGGGAAACAATCTTGTCAAAATAGTTTCATCTTGGGAAGATAACAGCAAGTCATGGCTGTTGCATCAGCTGCGTGTTCAGCTGTGGATTCTGTCATTGTTAACTTCCTTTTTCTTTTACTTTCTGTGTACATCGTCACCTTGCAAACCAAAATAGGGAAGGAAAAGCCGGACTCGGATTGGCTGCTGTCACGCACGTTTGTTGTGTCTGATCGTTCGCTGATGCTCACAGCCGGTCACCGTAATACCATAATTCTTGATCATTTAATCACCGAGCCATATTTATATATAAGGTAATCAACAGAGCAAGGAGTATTTTGGGGCTGATTTATATGATACACTGCAGAAAAAAAACCCACATTTGTTTGAAACTGGAAATGTGTCCAAAAAGCTCAAGGCAGGCTAATACTTTTGCAAGGCGCTGTACGTCACCCGAAATTAAAATGGTTCACAGACATCCTGACGTTATTTGCTGAGAGTATTGTTGTGACTAACGTTGCCTCAGCACTGTACTAAAAGTCTGCCCCCCTATGTGTTTAGGGTAACTTCTTCCAGAACATTGGCTCCATCACCCTGTTTGCTGTGATTGGTACGGCTATCTCGGCCTTCATCGTCGGAGGAGGCATCTACTTCCTTGGACAGGTAAGATATGCTCAGGCCATGGTTTTGTCATCGAAAATAAAGTGTGATGCCTTTCCTCATGTTTCACATTGCTCAGTGTTGAGTATCCTTCCTTTTTTTTATTTTTAAACCTCCTTAGGCAGATGTGATCTACAAGATGACCATGACAGATAGGTGAGACTTTGCCTCGTTTAACAGCCTCTATTATCGTAAAGTAAAGAAGTGTAGTACAAAGAGCCCTTACGTATCATTGCTATCATTGATTATTTGTTGTTGTTGTTGCTCCAAATTAATTCACTGCTGTTTCTTCATTAAAATGTGAATATTACCAGATTCAATCACTGCTCATTTGACGTGCAGATATGATTGTACTGTATTTTATAGAGTCAAGTTGCATTTGTAGTAATTCTATGTTGAAGACAGCCATCTCCCATCTTCACATCTGTGCTATTGGGGTAGTCCGGTCTCACAACAGAAGCCTTAGCTTTGGTGATAATTTCAAAGGGTCAGTTTGCCACAAACGCAATATTGGTCATCACCCAAAGAACACCATATAAACAGTTAAGCATGGTGCTTGAAACAGCATGCTTTGGGGGTCTTTTTTTTTCCTCCTTCAGCTGGAACTGGATCCAAAAAGCCTTTCCACACTGCAGCTAGTTTATTTGCTGTTCACCGCCTGCAGGGCGTATGGACAACGGCACTCCGATACAAGCCCATATTTGCAAGCGGTTGCTTAGCAGCCTACCAGGAAGTGCCATGGATGCTTTTCCTGATGCTTGGTCTGTTGCTGTTAGCACTCTGAAATGTCCCCACCAAGCCCTCTCGCATTGGATGGCCGCCTGACATCACCGCGAAGCCGCTTCAGAGGTGAAAATAAATCAATTTCAGGCATGGCACAACGGCAACCTTGCGCAATGATGGAATTTTGTATTGGGAATTCCATTGCAGCACATAGAAAATGAATGGCTTTGTCAAGGGAGCAATGCAGTTGCAGTGTGAAAAGGTCTTTAAATCAAGGTGGCGGGAATTTTGAAAGCATTCAGTGTTGGCACAAAATCTCGGGGCTTCTGCTCGAAGGAAGAAGGGGGGGGAGGAAACGCCTACGAGAAGAGCTGAATTTAATTTGTGGTTAATGAGAGGCACTTGAAGTGGTGGCAAGTGTGCACGGACTCCAGTTTAACGTGGGTTCGAATGTGATTGGTTGATTGTGAATACCACTACATACCCATTTGTAAAAAGATGCGCACATTTGTCCAACCACATTGTTTCAATTTTATTTTACTTCATTCTGTAATAGATTTTCGAGGTTTTTTTTTTCCTGTAATTGAGTCATACAGTTTATTCTGAAATTGTTTTGGTCAATTTTTTTTTTTTTTTCCTTTCACAAAAACTCAAATAATGCAACTTAAATGGAAGTCTTCCTATATTTTATGTTAATTTTGCTTCTCTGATTCCTCTCAGTTTTGAAACAGTAGTAGTTTTTTTTATATCACTGATTAACTATTGTCTACTTAATATGACCTTTTTCTTGCTGTAGTTTTGCCTTTGGCTCACTCATCTCCGCCGTTGACCCCGTTGCTACCATTGCCATCTTTAATGCACTCAACGTGGACCCTGTCCTGAACATGTTGGTGTTTGGTGAAAGCATCCTGAACGATGCAGTCTCTATCGTCCTCACAAAGTAAGAGTCCATTTTCACTTTTCTTTTGGCTTGGCAAGGTTGTTGCACGCTGGCATATTAGTTGCTCATGTGCAACTCATCAGTTCTTTTTTATTTTTTCCCCGGCCATCGTACTGAATTCAACTTTTTTTTTAACCATATAGATGATTGATATCCAAGTATGACAGAAATATTCATTATAAAGTGTAGTTGTTCACATCATGTATTTTGTTACTTTTTATGCATGCTGTCGCATATTGTCCATTAATGTGTTTTTTTGTGGCAATGCACTACACATTTGCCAAAAAAGTCATTCAATGAGTTTGGCTGCAAGAGTATCCACGTTGCATTTGGAGAGTCGAATAGGTGGAGTTTGTCTGCCCTCCAGGGCCAGTTGAAGGTATTACTAGTCTTGGTCACCACATGTTGTTCTCTGTCTGGTGTTTTCAGTACCGCTGAGGGTTTCTTCTCCCGCTCAGACACAAGCAGGGTCACAGGCTGGGAGACATTTCTGCAGGCAGTGGGTTATTTCCTCAAAATGTTCTTTGGTTCTGCTGCCTTGGGGACCCTGACAGGACTCATCTCCGCTCTTGTATCCACTTATGTTGGCGCTGTTTCTGTACAGTGTATTGAGTAAATAGCGGTTTTCAAGCAGCCTTATTGGTATTCCCTAACTGACACACCAGTTCTTAAAACACTTTGACTTGAGGAAGACACCCTCACTCGAGTTTGGCATGATGATCATCTTTGCTTACCTTCCCTACGGTCTAGCAGAGGGCATTAAACTGTCTGGTAGGTGCCCACTCGAAGGTCGACTGGATATCTTTTTTCCCCCTCCCGTAGGCTTGTAATATCTCATGTGAGCCTTGACCACTCTCCTTCCACAGGAATTATGTCCATCCTGTTTGCGGGAATCGTCATGTCTCATTACACCCATCACAACCTGTCTCCTGTCACCCAGATCCTCATGCAGCAGACACTGCGCACCGTGGCTTTTATGTGCGGTCAGTGACTTCCCACCGTCATTTCCCCATCGCGAATCTCACGACTGTTGCCGTTAAGCCGGTTTGTTCACTTTTCCTTCCAGAGACGTGTGTGTTTGCCTTCCTCGGCCTATCCATCTTCAGCTTCCCTCACAACTTTGAAATATCCTTTGTCATTTGGTGCATCGTAAGTGCTTTTGTTGTTCTGTTGACGTTCGGTGGCCGTGGCTGATGTCTCCCATCACCGTGAAGACTACCTCCCGTTTCGTCTCCTTCTAGGTGCTGGTTCTACTGGGCCGTGCCGTCAACATCTTCCCTCTGTCATTCCTCCTCAACTTTTGCAGAGATCACAAGATCACACCCAAGATGATGTTCATCATGTGGTTTAGTGGTGAGAGGAGACAGTCAACATTTGTTTTCCCAAGAAAAACAGGAAGTCATGCTTTAAATTGTTGGCGCTGTTAACAACGATGCAAAGAGGACTGTGTGCCTGTGATAATTAGGTTGTTCTCACAAAAAGCTGGTGATATATTTCACCTCGCAAGGGTTCGAATCCCTCTGAGTGATGAGATCTCATGAAAATCACTTTTAAATTGGCTAGTTTTATTCATCTAATCTCAATCTAATCAATCCCTTCCCTTCACATTTTTTGTTTTTTAAACAACAACCGTTTACCCAAGACGTAAATGTGGACTGAGTCTGTCTGTCGTGTTCATGAAATATCTTGCCAGCTCTACCACTGAACTATGGCTGACAAAATGGCTGACATACTGTAGCTGCGCTCAATCAAACTTCAAACGTTCGGGGATTATCACATATATTTCTTATACACGGACCAGCCACAACATTATTTCCTTGTGCTCATCATTTTGAGACTTAATGCAACTGCTGGATTAAATTATTCTGCCTTTCCAAAGACAATATATTCACATTCTCACATACAGGCAATTAGTGACTAACGTTTATATGTAGAGGGGCTTTCTAGATGCTCTATGGTGGGGGAAAGAAAAACATTAAGGGCCTCTTGATTTTACTCGTTTTGTTTTTTATTATTATTATTGCTGCACCTTAGGTTTGAGAGGTGCTATCCCATATGCTTTGAGCTTGCATCTTGGCCTGGAGCCAATTGAGAAGCGGCAACTCATTGGCACCACCACCATCATCATCGTGCTCTTTACTATCCTCTTCCTCGGGGGCGGGACCATGCCACTCATCCGCCTCATGGACATTGAAGATAGTCAGTCACGACGCAAGAATAAGAAGGACATCAATCTGAGCAAGACGCAGAAAATGGTAACGCACGCCGCGCTCATGCGCATGTCTTGCGTTGATACAAGCTGTGCCATCCTCTTCATCTTCTGCCATCAGACTGTTGGGTTTCTCTTGAGAGGGGGGGGAAAAAACATCAAAGGATTGGAGATGGTGTACGAAGGGCACACGATTTCCACAATGTAAACCGCTCTCATTGCAGTCACATGCTTAAACCACAAAAGAAATGCCAACTTGTTAATGAGTCGACATGACTGCTAAAAGTCATTGAGGCAGTTTGTTGTGAGTGCGAGATCATACAACTTGCATTTCTCCCTACTACTAAAATCCCTTTTGCCATCTCTTTACTCTCAATCCTCGACACAAGTTGTGTCGTTTGGACACCCCCCAATGGTCCACCTTCCTTCGCATCATCCTTTTCCCCCTCTGGCTAGTCAGTCAGCCCCTCTTTCATTTCTCTCAATTTATCTGACCCCCACCCTCTTCTTGCTCCCGTCAGGGGAATACTGTTGAGTCGGAGCATCTTTCAGAACTGACAGAGGAGGAATATGAGGCCCACATATACCAGAGACAGGATCTGAAGGGCTTCATGTGGCTTGATGCTAAGTACCTTAACCCCTTCTTCACCCGAAGGCTCACCCAGGAGGTAAGAGATGGCAAGAGAGACCGAAATCCTCCGTCACATGGGAGGCCGCTTCACCACTTTGCTGGCAATCCTTTAAGCCAATTAAAGTACTCTGCATATGGCTGAATGATGGATTTTTCAAGTTACAAAAAAGTGCCAGTACCAAACAGTTTTGACATTAAAACATGTTTTATCAAGCATTTTTTTCTTGGCTTATTGATATAGCTATACTTTGATGCACCCTGTAACCTGATAACATGGTCAGCTGTCCACTGTAGTAACCGCTGTCCCTGAAAGGGTGAATGGTATCCCACAGGGATACCATTACGCTTCTCTTTGCTTTTGTCTGCTGCACCTTTTGGATTAAAGTTGCTTGCGTTTAGAATTTCTAGATTGAGACCTTCACATCTTTTCAGTTGGGATAAAGTTGCGACATTTCTAAGTCAGACTGTAAGTTTGAGGGAACATTCAGCCCCACTAGGAAGAGCAACTACACTGCGGTTTGTATACTGCTTTTGAATCAGATTGCATGATGAAAATTCTGAAGATGTCCACTGGAATATGTTTGTAGTGTTTGTACTTTTGGTTGACTTGGCAAGAAAGGGATTTTTTTTTTCTTTCTCTCAAAGCTTCTCACTGCATTAATATAACTGAAAAGCCTTCTGGAATTTGACAGCGTGTTATTGGATGCGGTGCATGTTCACATGTGCTAACTTGTAATGTGTATTCAACAGGACCTGATGCACGGACGGATCCAGATGAAGACTCTAACCAACAAGTGGTATGAAGAAGTTCGTCAGGGCCCCTCAGGTTCAGAGGATGACGACGACGAGGCAGAGCTTCTGTGAAGTGAACACTTTTCCGCCAGATGGAAATACAAAGCGCTCACATATTCCACGGCATGTGAGAGTCACAAAGACTTCAGTCACATGCCCTTTTTTTTTTCTTTCCTTTTCAACTGCCACCATGGTGATGTGAAGAGATTGCTGGGATGTGTTCCTCTCGTGAGGAAGTTCAGCAAAATTGCACTAGCAAACACGCAAGGCAAAATATTTCTGTGAAAAGGATTGTTCCTGACTTGAATGTCACATTGTCTGCACCATAATAAGCAGTTAATTCAAATCACTGATGCTTGACACGACATCAGTGTGTTTGCCACTTGTAAAGTCACAGACTCTTTGAATCTAGGGAAATACAAGAACACCTTTCTTTTTATACTGGTCCTGCTTAAGTGAAAGTTTACTTTGTGTCAGGTGAAGAACATGTAATTGTGTCATTTTATATTTTATTACTCTATATTTCTGCCCGGGTGTCGTACTTAGTAAGCACCACTGATGAGCTGAAGCTTATTGAATGAGGGTAACATTTCATAAGTGCCAAATGCACACACCAGCTCCTTTTGGCAACGAAAAGAGAGAAATAAACATGAAAATAAAGAAACCTTCAGACTCATTACAAGTTGCTCCTGGATGAGATGTTCAATGTTTATTTATATCCCCGGGCAAGATTCCCATAACTTCACTGTGCTTTCAATACAACTGGAATTGTGGCTTGTGTAAAATTTACTGTGCTTCTCTAATCAAGGTCACTACAAATGAATTGCTGTTTATTTATTACAATGTTTGTTTGTGTGTTTCAGTGCTTTTATACAATCGCCTCAAGCAATGCCATAAATTAATGGTTGTCATCATGGTTTGCATTTATGGGAGCTCTTGATCATTTTGTAACTTGGAGAAGTTTCACATGATCTTACTTAACATCAATGCCGTGTTGATAATATGGTGCACCGCGGTCATTTTGTGGAAGTCTTTCAGGAGTTCAAATTGAAATGCTTGTATTATGTAGAGTCATGCCACATATGGGAACGTTTCAAAATATTGTTTGATTTTCTTCATCATGATTTGCCAGCCTAAAAGAAAATGTCATTAAAATATTGTATTCATGCTTATGCAGTTGGTACTTTTTCATGAATTACTGCATCCGTGCGTTGCATGGAGGTCATCACACAGCTTATGAAACTGATCCGGTGTCATTAAAGTCCAACTTCAGTTTGTCTGCTTTACTGGATCTACGCTCTTAGTTTAGGTTTGGCAATACCCCATGGGCTACAGTGTTGGAAGGTTTGCTGGCTATTCAAGCAATGTAATGGCATGTTTGCTTAACAGATGCTTTTGGAAGCGGGGTCAGGTGTCAAGTCCTGCTGCTGCATGAAATCAGGATTTCCAGAAATCTTGCCACTAGATGGAAGCAAAGCATGTGTAGAGTGCCACATCAGTAGCTGACAATATCTGCACCCTCATATTTTGACACACACAAAGAAAATAAATGGCTTAACCATCTCACCCTGCTGGCCGCTTCTGCTAAAAGTTGAACAGATTGTTCATTTCTACGCTTGAAATTAAATGAATACTGTACACATAATTGCTATTTGGTTTATTTTGTGACAGCTTAATATAAAAAATTAAAAAAAAGAAACGTGAGAAAACTGACCAATCGTCAAAACTCACATGCACGTCTCTTCTCATGCCCACTTCCCCTGAAAATGTCATCTAGAATTAAGCTTTTTCTTCCCCATTGACTCACTATAGATAAAAAAAGCTGAATGTGCTTTAATGTTGGAGAAAATATAAGTTGCGCAGTGATCTCCGGGAGGGCAGGTGCTCAAAGTAAAGACTGAAAATAGACTGATGGTTTTCTGCACCGCTGGCCAGAGTAGCTACAAACGAAAATGGGAGAATAGTTTCGACAAGTATTATATGATCACAACACATATGCATTGGAAATGTTGCAATGTGAATTATTGACTCTTCTGGTGACAGTTTGGAGACTAGGAGACTCCTTGTTGAGAGAGGCTCAGCTGCTGCAGAATTAAATATTGACAAACTATAATCTGATACATCTAAAACATGCACACAGTGACATTTCATATACATCCATCCATCCATTTTCTGATCCGCTTTTATCCTCACAAGGGTCGCGGGGCGTGCTGAAGCCTATCCCAGCTGTCTATGGGCAGTAGGCGGGGGACACCCTGGACTGGTCGGCAGCCAATTGCAGGGCACACAGAGACGAACAAGCATCTGCACTCACACTCACACCCACACCTAGAGACAATTTAGAGTGTTCCATCAACCTGCCATGCACTTCCTCCCTGATCACTTAGGTTTCTTGTGAAAGCTGGAAGTGGAGGCAGATTCTACAGCGAAAAAAAATCATTTTGGAAAAGTGATTTTGGGGACCAAGACTATATTTTGTTTCGTACTTATGCTATAGCAGATCTTTCCAAATCATGCAACTTCTATTTGAATAAATTAGTTTCTCAGGTAAACTGCGATGCATTTTCCCGCCTGCTAAATTCAAACCAATATGAAAATAAAGCTACCTAAATAATAGCTGACAGGGTTGAAGTGGGCTGTAACGTGTTGAAAAGGTTTTATTACCATTGCATTACTTACAGCTCAGAACACTTTATTTTTACAGAATGCCCATGGAGTGGAAAAGAAACACATATGGCTATGCTGGGGTAATATATGATCAACCTGAAATAATAAAAACCAGCACTCAAAAATGCGCACTTGAAATGCTTCCAGGGGTGTCGATATAATCTTATGGACGAGATGGTGACTTGAGAAACAATGCTGCAAAATGGATAGTTGCGGATAATTGTCCTTCAGGAGAGCGTCAGTATTGATTATATTCATTTCAAATACTGCCCTGTACTCTACCGCAATTTTGCAACCCTTGAGGGGTGGTTCTGAATCCATCGAGTCGGTCTATGCACAAACGATGCCATATTGTTTGAATCTGTTGTTCTTTATCGCCGTCATTAACAGTTGCTGGTCACCTCCTTGCTTTGCGTGCATCTCCTTTGACACACGCTTATAAAATGCTTGCGACAATTCAAAGAAACAACTCAAGGAAACCCATGAATGACCTTTTTCTTTATCTTCAAGGGCAACATGGATGAACTCCGACCGTATGCTCCCTGCATTCTAATGATGTTGAAATGTGTGAAATTGCACAGGTGCAGAGGAGTGCAGCACACCCAGCAAGCATTCAGCTGAAAAGGTATTCCTTTCTCATAATGACCGCAACTTATCCACATTCAGACAGGACCTACTGGATGTTAACAATAACAAGATATTATGTTGAACACAGCGACGTGCAGAAGGCGAGACTGTGGGTGCCTGGATTCATCTACTGAGCCACAGACAAGACGTGGGATTTAGCCACAATATAGAGGAAACATGGGCATAAAATAATCATTTTTGGCCGTTAAATAGATATAACGGGCGGACAAAATTCTAATTTGTTGGTTAAATTGGACATTTTTGTCAGCAAATGGCGAGCACCTTTGCTGGAAACTGTTCTGAAATTTAAGTGTCATTCAGTATTCTGTTCTCATCAATTACCTGTACAGTACGGTTTTTGAGAATGTCTTTTTCGCTACAGTAATCCCAGCCTAAAAGAAAATTCAATCCCTCCAATATCCAAAACCCCCACCTCTACCTTACTATTTCCTTCCATAATAGGAGCTCTCATTTTGCTTAACTAAGTGTTCAGAAGGGCGCCATAATTTTCTAACCTGTATGGAATACCCACAAATTAGTGCACACTTTATATTCGTTCCACAATAATAATAATTTTTAAAAAGTTATCTGTGCCTCCTTGTCAACTTGGAACACCTGGCCCTCCAAAGGTCTCCGTATGCCCCCGGTTGAACAGAATTGCACCATGAATCTAAGCATTACTGTGGTAAAATGAGACTGAAGGGGGGAAAGAGTAACTCAGGATGAGTGACACACACACACACACACACACACACACACACACACACACACACACACACACACACACACACACACACACACACACACACACA
>NW_017805153.1:3141699-3158410 GCF_001891065.2 Hippocampus comes | reverse complement strand
GAGCAGAGACACACACACACACACACACACACACACACACACACACACACACACACACACACACACACACACACACACACACACACACACCCACAACTGACACAGTAATCAAAAGTGTTAACAGTTAATTAAAAGAGCAACCAAACAAAAAGGTGTCCACACCCTCATGCTCTATCACAGGAGGACTGTTACTTTCCAGGTGTACGACTTAAGTGCTTCTGCAGAGGCGCAGATAAACAAACCAAAGTCTGGGGAGTCAACAAAAGTCAGTATGACACATAGTTGGCCGTCAACCAAGATGGGAAATGTCCACCAGGGCCAGCAAATTGGCCAGTCTGGCATGAGTGAGTCCCCAATTTGAAATGCCATGTCCAATTTGCAAAAATGCAAACCCTCACTTGAGCACCAAAACCACAAGGCTTCAGCCAAGTTGGAGACTGAAACGTAGTGCACGTTGATAGTGATGACACAACACAAAATCTCAAATTTTAGGTGAATAGGAGCAGCAGCTTAGGAGCTATGACCCGCCAAAATATTTTCAGATGTAAATGTAGGTTTATGACCGGTACATACTTAATCATTTTTAAATGTGTAATTTCAATGTTTTAAAGTCCTGTTTTAAAATCACCTATGTATTTTGTCCTATTGTATTTGCTTACCTAGCGGCCTTCGGTGCATGCACCACAGATGGTGCAGGGGCTGCTCATGGTGCCAATGGTGAAGCCATAGCTGCCATCGACACAAACATATTGTCAGGGTTTGTTGGGAGCATCTGGCTCATCTTCAGGCAAAGCTTCTCCCACGTTCCGGGGGAGGCAAGGGACATTGAGTCTGAGTGGACCACCATGTCCCCCACCTCTATTGTTGAGGCGGCAGATCGGAGTTGTGGCCGTAAGATGGTCAGTGCCTGATGTGGCAGCCACCCCCGAACTCACTGGTGGACATTGTCAGTAAGTTCTGTAGGTCAAATTCCATTCACTTTATAATAAGATGTAATTTACCGTAAACTGAAAACTTATTGAAAATCTTTTAATGTCACATTTTCATTATAAGGCAAAATATCACAATATGTGGCCCGAGAAGTAGAAACAAAATTACAATGACACATCTACCAGCCATTGAAAGACTGTCCACGTCAAATGGCTTTTCAGATGCAACTCTGAAGGCTGTCATACACAACCTATTCATCCTGCAGGTTCAAGAGGGATAAACTGGTCCTTGCAAAACAGCCACTTCAATCCACCTTTGTCTGAATCAGCCTCCATTTTTCTTAAGTCTGACATCTATATTCTTCAGTGAGGGGGTGTCAACAATAGATGTATTCTGTTCTTCAAACCTACTTCAACATGAAATGCAACATTTGGGAGTATTATTGTGTGTGTGTGTGTGTGTGTGTGTGTGTGTGTGTGTGTGTGTGTGTGTGTGTGTGTGTGTGTGTGTGTGTGTGTCTAAAGAATAAAATTACAAGTGTATGTACTGAATGCAATGGGGTTAAAATGACCACTCAGTAGCAACAGGAGGCATGAAGTCATTAGTGGCAATTCACTGAGTACAATCAATAACACCCTGTATAGACCAATGGTTAATGTTTTGGGGGTAATTTGATGATAGGGCTTGAATCGTCATTGACATAGTTCTTGGACATTTATTGACATTTCCTGGCCATCCGTGCACGTGGTAGCGCCTCTCTGTTTTTCTCTTCTGGTTGAAACAAACTCAGTCTTGCTCAGCCCTCACAGTATTTTTAGCCACTGTGTATTTAGCAGGGTTTTCTCCCGGAAGACTAACGAAACATGACACTCTTGAGAAAACAAAAAGAAACAGAACGAGTGTGTTTGCAGAAACGTTCATCAGGCAGAAATATACTTACTGGTAGTTTACGTTTGCCCAAAATGTTCGTGAACTTTTGTTCATTAAACTCGTTCCGGTCGAACACTGATTGTTTATTTTCACTTATTTCTTAAGTTGTACTATATTTATTTTATTTATCTGTATGTATTACTACTCACTGATTAAAATGAGAAAAATATATATATAAATAAAACAATTTCAGGGTTGGAACAGATTAATTGTATTTCTATTGATTTCAATGGGAAAATTCACCTTGATTAAAACGGTTCGAGTTACAAGCGGGGTCAATGAGTTAATTAGGTTTGTAAATTGAGGTACCGCTGTCTCTACTGTGTGCTCTCGTTACTTCACGTTTCGGGTTTCATTTGTGACCATAACTTAATTTATTGCAATTTTATCTCACTATTTTGCCGGTTTTCTTGCTACTTTTCTTCTTTCCAGAATACCTCATTTTTTTTCGGGCAAAGTTCCACCTCTGTATCCTCAATCGTCCAATCACAAATCGGAGTTGCATTTGTGAAGTCGGAAAATCATTTCATTTTCGTCAAAAAACTCTTTCCAGTGTGTATGTTATTTATTTAAAAGAACAAGCCTTTAATTTCAGTATAATCACATCAAATATCTATTGCCGCATATTGTCACAAGTTCTACCTAGTACAGTACTGTACATTCACCCAATCGCAGATGCCAGAAGGGGCCACGTTGAATGAATGCAGAGATTTACGTCAAGTGCGCAACATAGACTATATATCGTATCGGTCCAAAAACATATTGTTACACCCCGACTAGTTACACACAGCTAGACATCAAACATTTGCTAGAGCAACAGTTTGATTGACGGCAAATGGAGAGTATCGTACAGGAAATGGGGTGGAGGTGGTGGAAGATCAATGCTATTTGACTGGCTAGCATATACCCGCTCAAATAGAGTTAGAATGTTCAAGCAACATAATATTGTATTTGTATATAACAAACCTTGCAGCTAAATATACCTAGTCAAATTCAAAATCTTTTTGCAACTCAAAACTACGCTGCGAGCGACCGGTGGAGAAGCCTGGTGTGAACACTCATGTCTGATAAGAATTGTTTTTTTTTGTAATCATTTGTGGTCTCTTCCTTTCGGCATCCTGCAACTGTCCAACCTTCTTGATTTCCTGCCTCTGTTGAGTCCTGTGGTGTATGTTTAATAACCGGCATTTATTCATGAATGTGATGCATCGGCATTGCTAAGGTTGGTGGCCCCTATCTGTCGTGATAAACTACAAAGCTCATGCGGTTGCGCGTAAATAAAGCAGAACAATTTCCTCAACCCCTTGCGTGAGAGATAAGCCGAACCTCATATTCTTGCATATAAACACACATTTAGCATTTTAAACTTTCATTACAACCAACATAGAGTTAGACTCTTTTGGGGATTGCATAATGACCTTCACTTGCACCAAAATACAGTGTATGCGCGCAAATAAACAGCAATAATACTATCGAAACAAACTCAAGACATGTACGCGACATTGGCTTTTTTACGTTGAATATTTAAAATGTTCTCTGTCAAGCATTTGTAGAAAGTAGCCATGGGATTTTCATCCAGAACAAATTGTCCTTGAACAAAATCACCAAACGTAACATCGGAAGTAGACGAGCACCGTGAGGAGCCACACAACGGGGAGTGAAGAGAAACACAATGTGACTGACAAGGAGATTTGTTCCCCATGTGAAGGCCACACTGTCACGTTCCGTCATGGTTAGATTCGCCGCTGGCATTTTCAAGCTCTTCTTTTTGCTAACAAGGAATCACAACTACCGCTCTGGGGCTGCTGTATTCTTTTACATTCTTATGTTGTTAAATGAATTACACACCCAGTAGTCATGAAAAATTTACATCAGGCCACAATGTTTAAGTCTGAATTGAGGCGTTTTGGTCTGAATGTAATGCAGGATGTCATACCGATTCATGTGACACTGAGAAAGCTTTTTTTTTTTTTGTGATGCACTAAGCATTGCACCTATTTGTAGAATCTATTTACAAGTAAGATGATGCTTGTCATACAATACACAAGGCTACACAGACAAAACAGAGTTACAAGTACACATTGGATAAAATTGTTCATGACGGAATGAAAAGACAGAAACACACAGCGACGGCTGAAATAACTGGAAACTGCTGAATTTGTAGAATTTAGAGATTGCCACGTCTATTGTAGAGGAATTAACTGCTTACTTGGATTTAATACTTCCTTTATTGCTTTATTGCTAATCACACGTACCTCTGAGAGATTTTATGTGTTCAACATCATATAAGGGGCTGTTATCTCCAATATTTATGTTGCTGGCAACGGCCAGAAAGGACAAGCTGAGGGGAGGGGCAACTAGTTGCCTGCCTCCTCACACATACCAACTTTTATGACCACACCGGATCCCAACTGGATTTTGTCATTTTTTTGTAACTGTTTTACATGGAACGTGATTGTCCGCCTCCCATTTACTTTATAGCCTCCATATATTCTCGTGTCTCCAATTGTTCAAGCGTGCTCTGCATCGACCTCTAAAAGTCCCGAATCGATTCGGACGAATTCGACTCGAGTTGCGATGTTGGAATAAAAAGAAGAAAAGAGATGGAATAATGAAAAGAAAAGGCATCAAAGTGTTCGCTCTTTATTCCACTTTTTGAGAAACAAAAGCGACTGTGTGCAACGGATCGACAAACGGGCAAAATCCCTTTGCATGTTGTACCTCAAAAAGAGCCTAATATCAATGATGCTGTCAAAATTTGGGAAACTGTTGTGTCTATGTAGATTCACCTGGTAAGGGGAAAAAGTCTCTTTATTACATGCATGATCTTTGTTTTGGTTGTCACCAAAAAGCTGATTCTGTATTTGAAATGATGAATCTCATAACCATCAAGGTCATCTCGACCTTGCCCCGCTATTTCACATGTTCTAGTCAAAGATGTTTTGAATTAAATACATCTCACTTGAGCAAAACCAAGTGCACCATGATGCAAATGTGAAGAAAGGATGGTCGAGGGGAGGAGGCGCTCTTGCATAACAAACAGCGCCTTAACAGTCCATCAGATGCTTTCAAGAATGATTTGTCCGCTCAACCAATAATTACATTGCCCTTTTCTTGCCTTGCCACACTTTTGGGGGGTTTAAAGCTTCTCACGAGTGTTGTTTTTTGCAGCCTGTGTTAGTTTTTGATTAGTCTTTGCGTGAAGCTTTCATTTTAGTTTTTATAGTTTTAGTCATGCTCATGCTCTTTTTTTCTCAAATTTTACTTGACTAAAAGTCTGAGCATTTTAGTCTTATTCTTATTTTTGGCAGAATTGTCCATGACTATTTTAGTTTTAGTTGAAGAAAACTGATGACATTTTAGTCGAGATTTGGTCAAAGCTTTCTGGTGACATTTGAGCAGAGGTAGACAATTCAGGTCCAGAAAGTGAAAATGCTGCCACAGTTTGGCTTGAAGCGCAGCTGCTACGACTGAACCGAGCTCGTTCACCTGCCGGTTGAGTTAAAACACCTGCGGCTAAAGACAAGCTGTGGCAATTTTTTTTGTTTTTACTTTCTGAACCTGGATTTGACAACTGCATTTTAGTCTAGTCTAGTTTTAGTCCGTGAAAACTGATGATGGATAATCGATTTCAAAAAGATTTGTTTCTTACGGACCGAGTTGTCTCACAATATTGATTAAAGTTGCCAACGCTCACAGTGACTTCAATACGAGCATTTACTTTCTCCAGTGTGGATCAATGAAGGCTAAAGAGAGGAGTGCACTGAAGCACAGGGTGGGAGGAAAAGGAGCGTGGGGTCGTTTCTGCTTAGGCATGTCCTAAAACGTTACACCCACTACATTTTGACTAATAACTGATTGTGTAAGCTGGAGTGTTAAATACCATCAAGTGTGATTTGCATCCCGATGAACATAAAAACAAATGCGTTCAATCTCAGATGCTTTTATTCCTCCTGTGCCCCTCAAGGTCCAGCTGACTGGTCGTCAACTCTCAGCCACCGGCTCCCTCACTTTTCGGGAATTATGCAACATCTGTGGAAATTTGCTGCAAAATGAGCCATTGGTCACAAGGTTCCAGGCCAGCCACCCACACTTGAATAAAAATGTAAGGGACGCGTGTGATCATTTTTCACTCCATTACAAGACCTTCATACAGCTTGCAGCTAGCAGCAATGGATTGTGCCACATGTGAGGGAGTTGATGAAATGTTACGTGCAGTGGAATTGACCTCTCTGTTCACAGTGGGAATGGACTAGGAGGAGTTGAAATGAAAAATGCATTTTGTGTTGCGACCAGCTTCTCCGCCCGGACTCATGTGGAGATGTGCCAGAGCAGTCTGGACAGGTGGCCGGGCATAAAGCTTTCATGGGGCAGGAAATGATTAATTGAGTTACACTTCAGAGTGTTTTGTTTTAATCCTGTCTGAAGAGAGTGATCTACTTCAGGAAAATGTGACTGATATACTGTACTCATTAAATTGGGCTGTGGCCAAAATTGCTTTGTACCTATTAAAAAAAAATCAAGGCATCTTTTTGTCATACCAGCACATTGACACACGAGACAACACAAGATCAGCACTTGAGGTCACCAATTACAAACATATAAATAAATAAATAGGACTAAATCCATCCATCCACCCATCCATTTTCTACTTGTTAATGTGAGTCCAGCAGCTGTGGGCAGCAGATGTTACATGGTGTCTAAGGCGTAGAGGAAGGCCGATGAACCGTTCTGTCTTGTCCCATTTGCTTACTCAGACAGGCTTGGCGCAGTCAGGGCCAACCAGTGAACCTGCTCAACTCTGATGCTAATTAATACTGAGGGAAGTGCAGTACTGGATGGCAACACTAACCAACATCATTGGAAATGCAAGACTGTTTTCTTATCAGTGTTGAGCAAACTACTTTAAAGTTATTTATTATTGTTACTACAGTGGTGCCTTCAGATGTTCGTCTCTATATGTGCTCTGCAACTGGCTGGCGACCAGTTCAGGGTGTAGTCTGCCTTTCATCCACAAGTCTTGTGGGATAGGCTCCAGTACGCCCCTGTCTCTTAGTGTGATTGTGATCACGGATGGTTGTTTGTCTACGTGTGCCCTGTGATTGGCAGGCAGCCAGTTCAGGGTTTACCCCGCCTACTGCCGAAGACAGCTGGGAGAGGCTTCAGCACGGCCGCCACCCTTGTGAGGACAAACGGATGAGAAGATGGATGGATGTATCGATGGATGGATGGTTATTCCGCCATAATTTCAGAAATGATTTGTTTTTATTCTTTCAGAGGTTTGTATGCGTGTCGGTGTTCCTGATGTCTCCTGTGACATTCACTGCCACCCTCTTCAGAAGTTTTCATCTTAATGCTGTGACATGTTTTTTCATCAACTGATGTTCCTGGACATAGCAGGCATGACATGGCAATCATGTGATATCTGTCACGCCGGCAATGTCCTTCTGCTCCTGGTGGCCTCTGGAGGAGTGAATCCCACGTGTGCGAGAGCAAAAAAATTCCTCGGTCTCTGTTGAGCGTGTCGGTGTTCCTGATGTCTACTGTGTCTTTTATAAATAAATGTATCCTATGGATATAAAAGGTCGACGTCACGCCGGCTGGGTTCAGGAACATTAGCTGATGCAAGATGTCACAGCGCTCAGCTGACAACCTCTGAAGAAAGCGGGAGTGAACGTTGAAACTACTAAATGTAAATTCAAACCAGATTGTCTTAAGAAAAAAATCATTTTATGTACAAGAAGACAAGATGGACCTGTCCCCCAAGTGCCCGCCCTCTCAGATTCTTGTGCCCCCCACGTGAGGCACAGATCTCTAAAAATAAGCTTTTTAATTGTTTTATTATTTACAAAGTAATTTGCATTTTATTTCATCTTAGTAGATATTTTTGAGTAGTCGTTGAGTTGTTTATCACTAAAACAAAAAAACAATGGTGTGATTTTATTTGATTGATGGTCAGTCTTCTCTACAGCAGCCTATCGTAGCCTTATTGAAAATACTTTTAGGTGAACAGGCCTATATGTGACAAATTTGTTTATGTTGGAATGCCTGAGTCCCGCACACATATCAAAGTCAATCTGCAATTTTTTTCGTGTCATGTGTTATGTGGAATGCAGAATCATCCCCACCCATCAAAATGCTTGTGCCTCCCCGATTTGAGCCATGGATCTCTAAAAATAAACTTACCGGTAAGAAATATAATTTTATTTCATCATAGTAGCTATTTTTGTGTTGTGAAATACTAAGATGGAGTTTCTTATCCAACCGGCTCAGGGTCTCCCCTGCCTACTGCCCGAAGACAGCTGGGATAGGCTCCAGCACCCCCCGCGACCCTTGCGAGGATAAAGCGGATCGGAAAATGGATGGATGGGTGGATGGATGGAGTTTCTTATCACTAAGACATTCAAAATGTCAAGAAACAGTGGTGTGACTTTTGTTTGATCGATGACCTTATCAAGCCAGTCATGGCCTTACTGAAAATAAAGTTAGGTATGCAGGCTTATACGCAACGAATATGTCACTGTCGGCATTTTTTTCAACTTTTATTTTATTTATTTTGTCTGGCATTGTGTCAACATGTCTATAAAAATAAAGAAAAAAATCCAAGCGTCCATAAAATCTGTGCATATTTGTAAATAACAAGGGCCAAGGACACTTAAGCAGACTGTCATTTAGGCCACTACTGGTACTCTAAAACTCAACACTAATGTAACAAAAGAGCTTATGTAGCTTTTAAAATTTCCTTGCAACAAGAAAAACTGTTCACGAATGTTTTTTGACCTTGAACGAATCGTGATGTGAAAAAAAAAAAACTTGCAAATGTTTGCCCCTCAGTGGGTTAAGGGCTAAAAGCCTGTATATCACTATCTGGCAAAGGTTTGCAAGTACTGTTGTGCATGTAGCAAATGTTTTTTTTTTTTTTTTGGTCAGGGTTTCGTAACATGTTGTCAAGATGTCCTCAAAGAGGTTTTACTTGTGGCAAACTGTTTTTGTTTTCTTCTGACAAAGATATTTTCTTCAAAAAGTTTGCAACGTTTTAGCAACCCAGACAACCAACATTCGCTATGTGCACAAATACTCGCGAGCATTCACGGTTCAGAGAGATACTGGCTTTAATATGGTAGAAACTGCAATAACTGTGCACCAAAATGTACAGTATATGGACATTGTAGTTTCAAAAGTGAACAAAGATCCGTTGCACCTTTAAAAAAATAAAATAAAGATACTCCTTGGCAACAACTGGCTATGGTTTAAACGGTTCGACGGTTTGTAGTCATAAGGAAAAGAGTTCTGGGGTACATCTGCGGCACAACTGCATTCCTATTACTGCCCTGTTTGACACTTGGTCTTCCTGCTCATCTCAGAAACTGTTTCCTTCGTAAAACTAATGAAGATTGACCCTGTCTCTTAAAAAATACATTATTTTGCTTGATCCACCAAATAAAATGCAGCCATTCTTACAGTTAAACCTTCCCAACTGTCAGTTTTGTCAATACCGGGCTTGGACACAGGACACAGTTGCAGGGTTCAGAGTAAAGGGGAGATTTATTTGAGGGTCAGCGGCTGCTGAAACATGGCGAGGGCTGGTCAGAGCTGTGGCCAGAGGCTGGAGTGCACGCACAAGGACAAGACACACTGGCAAAGCACAAAGGGACACAGGACTTTTTAAAGACGAAGTCTGGAGTAACAGGTGGAAACAATCAGAGCGAGGCTGACAATCAGACTGGCACAGGAGGAAGGGCAATTGAGCTTCACCTTCGCACGGTGGGGTCCAGATGCGTGCAGGGCATGGCGGATGACTCATTTGGAGCGACGGGAAGCGAGCACATGCACAGAAAATTCACCAATGAATTGAACTTTTTATGCGCTTCGCCTCGTGGTAGCCATTCTTAACGTCGGGATGTGCGACGTCACACACAGCATCCCGTACACGAGGCGGCATTTGTGACCACATTTGAGAGCACAATGTGGGAGAAGATTATTGTTGTGCTCTCCAGACACCTCGAGCTGTATGTACAATTTGGCCAGCTACTAGCACAAAAATAAACGTGAGCTGGCAGCGGAACTCCCGCTGTCTAATGCTAGCGAATAAAGCTAGGTGGAATGTTTGCAATGGATTTGTCTGAGGTTTGGGGACGGGTCTGGCTGTGGGGATGTGCCCCTGAGTAAACAGCAAGTGATTAACACCTCTTCAGTCATGCACTGTGTCTCCGATTGGTTGTTTTTCCTGGGGATGTTGCCTTCTGGCAAATCAAATTTAAAAAGATAATAACCTCATCTATTGCGGGGAATATATTCCAGTTTGCCGTCCATGGCAGACAAAATCCACAAAACAGCCATCAAACATTTCGTTAAAGTATGATGGTTTTTTTTTTGTTTGTTTTTCCTGAGCTCTACTCATAAAACCAATACTATATTCATGTGAGTATTATTTTTGTCCACTCTAGGTTGCAATCCTCTGATTCTACAGTTCTGCACTATATCTGTGACTGAATGTGTGTCACTTTCAAAGGCGAGCTTTGGCCTCCTGAGTGACGTGGGACTCAGCAAATAGAAGTGTAGAGTTGGCTGGCTGTTAACTGACTCACGATTAGCGCCGCTGCGAGGAGACCGACTCTGCTTCAGGTGCTTGTGTTTATTTTGGTATCGTTGCTCATCAGGATGTATTGTATTGTAATAATGAGAAAATGCACCGGTGGCTAAGTGAACTGATCCCAAATTTTGGTCATTCTTTGCCTTTTATTGCAGTCTTTCCTGCTGGCTCTCACTTTTTGCTCTACAGTATTAGTTAGTGTGGAAAAATCCCATGACATATAAAAATAATCTGCACTGCAGTTTTGCTGCAAAAAGTGAACCGCCATACAGATATTACTTCAGCACCCTTAACTCCTGACCTGGACAGTTTGTGATGGCTGTACATTCTTGGGCCAGGAAAATAAGTTTGAAAAGGAAATGGGGGTTTTGATCACATGGCCGCTACACTGCAATCACTTCCTTGACTCCCTGTGTCTTTTAGGATTCAGTTATTTATTATAATAATTTTTTTTTTTTTTTGGATGTGCGTGAATGGTCTGGCTCCTGTATATTTGTCACAAATGTATGGATGAGCCCTGTGGTCTTGTGGCCAATTGTTGCTAACCTGTCCTCATTCGTTTCGTTTCGTTTCGTTTGTTTATTGAACATAAAACATATACAGTAATAATTTGACAGAAAGTAAGGTAAGTAAAATAGTAAAAAGGAAAGAGAAATCCGTCATCATTCAACACAGTTATTATGTTCAAGGGAGTAGGAAGAAGTAAGGAAGTTATCTAGTCCTACCCCGTGTTATGTGTTTATATCTAATAAATCATTTTTATATCAATCAGAAAGAAAGAAAGTAAGAAGAAAGAAGTCTCCATTAAGGCTCATGCTTTACCCTTAACCGTGATATTTTTACAACTTTTGGTTTGCATCGGGATTTTATACATACACACCCTGGCACTCTTGTGTCAATTTTCTCTTGTATTCATAATGGATATTTCCATACCTTTCTCTATTTATCAACTGTTTAGCATTTATCATTTTAACTCTGATTGATGTAGGTTGTTTGTACTATTTTTTTGAATTTGTTTTTGAACTCAGCAAGCGATTTACTCATTTTCAGGTCCGTTTCGAAATTATTCCACAGATGAACACCTTTGACAGATACACTTCTTTGCTTGATGTTTGTTCTTGTTTTGAGTTTTTTGAATAAGTTGGTACCTCTTAAATCATAGCTGCTTTCTCGAATTTCGAAAAACTTCAGAATGTTTTGGCAGAGCAGGTTATTGTGTGCTTTGTACATTAATTGGGCGATTTTAAAGTCAACCATGTCATAAAATTTCATCGTATTTAATTTGATAAATAGTGGATTTGTGGGTTCTGTATTGTTTGATCTATTAATAATTCGAATTGCTTTTTTTTGTAGTTTTAGAATAGGGAGTGTGTTTGTTTTGCAGGCATTTCCCCATATTTCCACGCAGTAGGTCATATATGGTAATAATAATGAAGAAAGAGTATAATATGTACAAAGATCTCTTATTTAGCACTTCCTTGGTTTTGTAGAGGATCCCTATGGTTTTGGCTATTTTTCTTTTTACGTTATAGATATGTGGCTTCCAACATAGTTTTGAGTCTATTACTAATCCGAGAAACTTGGTTTCATACGCTCTTTCTATCTCAATTGAGTTTACCATAATTTTAGCTTGGTGTTTGATTGGTCTTGTGCCATTCAAGGCTGAAAATCACAGGTGAGAGGGCTTTTGCGGTCGCAGGACATAAGCTAAGGAATGAGGTTCCTCTGAACATCCGCTCTGCTTCATCTGTCGAGTTTTTTAAGTCATTCTTCAAAACACATTTGTTTGCACTGCCGTTTAAGAGGAACTGAGCTCGACATTTGCATTTTATTGTTTGAACTTGTATTTTTTTTTCCAAAATGTTATTTATAATATGTGTTACACTTAAGGCTGTGTATTTTAAATGTGCTATATAGATAAAGCTTGTCTTTTAATAATGAACCCTAAAGGTGACACGAGTGTTGGCTGGACCTTATGATACTCTCCAGCTGTTTCTACATGCGCTGCTTCTGCAGTAATGGAAGAGCACAATGGAATGCAAATCACTGGACATAATTGTTTGGGGGACGTATTTGGAAAATGTGTCGCACTCACACAAAATCAGACATTCTCCCCCTCATCGAGCCTAAATAGCATCGCCGGCGATTCGGCCAATCGTGGTGATGGCATATTCGCTGTTGTTTGACAACACTGATCACTCCAGCTGCATATCTTTCCTGCAGATCACTAAAGCTGAAATTGTCTGCATTCCCCATGTGGCTGATTTGCATTTGATATTGTCGGCCGGATGCATTGGCGGTGATTTGAATTCAGCACCATCAGCGAGGACTCTTTCACATGAGCGTGCACACACGCTGATGATGATCACACTACAACTACAGCTCATTCACGCATTAATGACACAGCATGGGAAGCAATTAGGGGATTCACTATGAGGCTTGGAGACTTTTTGACACTTGAAGTGACTGGAGGATCAAACCAGCAATCTTTTAATTGCAAGGCAGCCGCTCAGCCTCCTAAGTTGCGTCGCCGCTGCTGCTACATCAAGGCTTTTGCTTTCCTAACCACTCGTTCTACTGCGTCACTTTCAAATGAATTGAATTGGGATGGATGTTTGTATTACGAGGGCCGACATTCTCATTCCTCCATGCACTGAATTTTTGAACTGGTATTTGCCTGCATCTTTTAGATGTTTCCCTCCTCCGTCACACCTGATTCAAAAGATCAGGCTCATTGTCAGGCTCCTGTAGAGCTTGCTGATGAGCTGCTCATTTGAATCAGGCATGTTGGAAGAGGTAAACATCTAAAGCATGTAGGATAGCAGCCCTCGAGGACCGGGATTGGTCACCTGCGTCGTTGAGGCTGCCTAAAACTGAAGCCATTTACAGTATTCATTCAGTGGGAGGTATTGTGTCAAATAATTCACCCGGAACTTGAAAAGCTATCCTAAAGTTTGGACGTGGTAATGGCTGTTTCTCTATGTATGCGTGTGTGTTACGGGCTGATAAGAGTTGCTTGGACGTGTCCTCTGGAAGTCACAATACCCTGTGGGAGAAGGTGTCACAGAGGAGGATATCAGGCAGAACGAGGACGACGCAGCTCTGTGACTGGTGTGGGGGGCCTTTCCCTTCTCGACGCCTCTGTTCATTACAGTGTCCCAGAACTGGCAGTACACATTACTTGGTCCCTATTTCATTCACATTTACATGTTTTGGTATCTTTTGGTCATGTTAATGTACTCTGAGTTTTGAATGAAATGACATATTTTCAGTTACTGATAAGAAAACAATGTTCATCATTATCGCACACATTTTTACCAGTTTAATAAACTTTTTTACTTCACATCTGACCATGATTAAAATGTTCTTTCCTGTTCATCCAAGCCCGTTTCCACAAAATTTAGAATTGAAGAAAATAGAAAGTGCTGTGCAGCAGGTGAGCTGAATTCTTGATTTAGGAATGCGATGGTGGTGTCTGGTGGGAACTTAAGAGTTGCGCCATCCCGGCTCATTCATCCAATTACCGGTACGTTCAGAACCTTGCTCATTCAATCACATTCAGACACCTAGATTGCCTCGCAGTTGGAAATTGTCAAAAAAAAAAAAAAAAGAAAAAAAAAAAGAAAAGAAAGTCTTGCCGCTAATTCAGGTAATATAACTACAGGGTCGTACGATAATTAAAATGGCAGGAGAAGGGAATGCTTTGCATTAATGTATCACAGTGGCCATGCTCCTGACAGTGTTACATAGATTCTTGTCGTATTGCATAAATGAATACAGTGAGGCAATAACGGTGGTGGCACTGGATTTGTGATTCGATGAGTCAGTTGGGTGGAAGGGTGACAACGTGTTGGTGTGTGTCCGCAGGATGAAGGCTTGAGTTAAACCCTAGCCAGGAGTTTTGTTTTTTTCATACTTACAGCCAACATTCACCTTTCATTTTCATAAAAAAGATGTTGATTGACCAGCACTCGTCCTCGTTTCATCGTCCAATCAAACATTACAGCATATCGTCTGATTTTGCACTGGTCCAGGAGGGCGTTTGGCCAATTTACTAATTGCTGCTCATCAGCTAGTGTCAGCGAATTATTTTTCAGATGGACGTTCATAGCACTTGTATTTTTGTTAGATTTGTGGATAGTCTTGCATATTTTGCAAGTGGCTGTGCTACTTGGTTTTGAAAAGTATTTCCACATGCTTGAGGTCCTGCTGCTTCCTCACCATCCCGGCCAAACACCAGTTGGCTTCGGTTAGGCGTCTGTGTTGTTGTCGCCAAAACACGTGATTGACGATTCATTGACTTAAAGCTATGAGTGGCTATAATATGTTCAACTCCTACCTACCACTGATTGATTGAAGCTCCTAAATTAATGTCCACTTATGTCCACAGGTTATTGCAGTGTAAATTTCTTTCTACATTGCAAATCGTCAAAAGGGCGGTAACATGCACCATAAAGTGACATAAGAACTTAGATTACTTGACTCAGAGTCATGAGCGTGTTTGCCCCAACGTCTTCACTGTCCCGTCTGGTATAATTGCACACTGCTACTTAAACTTGTTCGTTGCCAATCTACTGTTACTCACTCCTCTATCACAGTCCAGGCAGCACACAGGAACATGCTAATAAGATCTTAACAATGTGGCCACCAAAGTCTTATAATGTTGTGTAGGCTTTGTTAATGTTTCAATTTAACTGTTACAGCCGTAGGAAAAATCTCGTCCATTACACGTTTGCATTTTCCCTTTCGTTTAAAAAATTTCAATTGATATTTAAAAATCACTTGACCTTATATTTGACATTATGTTTCATTGTTATTTCACTTTTAGTATCTTTGGAATACTGATGTCACAATTTTGTGTGGTGGAGGCAAAGGGTCGACTGAAATGCAGTAAATCTGCGGTATTCCAAGAAAAACAAATCCCCCCCCACCAAAAAAAAAAAACAAAACAAACAAAAGCAAACATGGCATGTAGAATTATCAAAAATACTAAATTAACAAAGTAAGAGGAGAGATGAGAGTTAGCACTTAAAAGCAAAGTAAAGAGAGATAGACGACAAAATGGTAGAGGAGAATTGATCCATTTTGTGTATGTGTTGCTCGCCAACGAAAAAGCTATTGAGCTTTTGGATAACTGCCATTGCTTCTTTATTTTGAAACCTAGCATGTCGTAAACGTGACTGGCATCATGCTGACACAAGGAAGCGTTGGAAATGACTTTAATTATAACTTTGACATGAACTATGACAGATCACTATAAAGACAAGATACAGAGCAGATAACTTCTCGTTCAAGAGTCTTCGAAGGCTAGAAATGTGTTGCGGGCCAAAGACATCTAATGCTCCGTAATCCAGAGGTAGCAAGCCAGTCATGCTCATACTTGGTGTCCACAATTCACACGCAGCAGGACAGGGAATTCACAAATTCATTGTCGCGCTAGCAGAATCCCCAACAGCCACAGGGACTGGCAAACAAACATGCTGAAGCAGAACTCGTGGTCGGAAACAGAAGGCTGGGTAGACAGCCAAAGGAACAGGTAAACGTGATATGTCAAATTGTCTTCAGAGCTGGAAGTGATTCAATGCATTGTGTTGTCGCGTCTTTCATGGATAGATTTTTGACAATGACACAATCATTGCATCATCGACAAAGCCTGAAATAAGGGGGCGGGGGGTGTATCAGACTGTGGTTTAGAGATTCTGATTGACTGACAGACTATGACACACGCACACTGTGATCGCATCATCTCTGATCTCGGCACTCTCATACTGGTCAGGGGAGACTTCGGTCTTGCCGATCTCTCATCTACAGATAGCGACAAACAACAAAGGCAGGGAATACAACTCTACACCTCCTGCATTTGAATTGCATGTGTACGAAGATCTGCCATATATTTGGATTGGAGATTTTGTTAGCTTTTTATGTGACTGTCTTGCCATTATTCTTCTATGTTTTCTTTACAGTGCTTTGGTATAGCTGCGTCTGTTTGAATGCGCGATACACATCTTACTGAGTTGAGTGACATCTCCATCTTATTTGCAAAATTTTGGTAGCCACAGGACTAAAGTGAAGACAAATCTTTTTTTTTCCTAAACGAAATCACCCTTGGTTGTCGTTGTGACTGATTATTCACAGTGTGTCAATGGAAAGCACATCAGAAACTTTATGCACTGCAGACAAAATGGCAAAGGCAAATTAATTGTAATGGTATCATTTGTCATAACTTTTTTGGCAGAATCATATATATATATATATATA
>NW_017805153.1:3130192-3140997 GCF_001891065.2 Hippocampus comes | reverse complement strand
AACCAACCAGATATCGTGATCATAGATAAAGGGCAGAGGAAAGCCGTTGTAGTGGATGTAGCGGTCCCAAGTGATGGAAACATCAGAAAGAAGGAACACGAGAAACTCGAGAAATACCAAGGGCTCAGAGAGGAGCTGGAGAGAGCCTGGAAGGTAAAGGTGACAGTCGTGCCTGTGGTGGTCGGAGCACTCGGGGCAGTGACCCCCAAACTAGATGAGTGGTTGCAACAGATCCCGGGAACAACATCGGACATCTCAGTCCAGAAATGTGCAGTGCTGGGAACAGCAAGGATACTGCGCAGAACCCTCAAGCTTCCTGGCCTCTGGTAGAGGACCCGAGCTGAATGAGGGATGGACACCACCCGAGGGGTGAGACGAGGATTTTTTTTTTTTTTTAATATTGCTCAATACCTTTACCTAATATTTATATAAAGTAGCATGCGGTGAATTTCTCAGCCCGCCACCAAGCTCCCCTGCTTTCATCTCCTCCCCTTCCCCTGATGAAGGACGAGTGATTTTCACTTGGTGCTACAGTGTCAGAAATCCCCTCAAGGCTAACTTCAAAGACTTTAGAAAGGGAGAAAAATGTGTAGATACTGTACATGGAACAGGAAGGGGAATCAAACCGACCAAACCATGAACAAGTTAAGTAATCTTTTTTTTTTCTTCTGATGTCATTGAAAAAAAAAAATTTAATTGGCCAGTGTGCTTCTTCAAATCTGAAGTTGCCCTTCACTGAATGAGTCGAGGGGAAATGATGGATTAAAATGTCTGTCAGTTTTCTCAAGGATTAAAAAAAAAAGTGTGAAGAATTCTTGTTCGAGTGGGATCTGACTAAATCAAGTGCAACAAGTTACCTCTTTCAACCGAAAACACCTCAGAAAGACCGTGACTTCAGTTGATCTAGCTTTGAAACAGCACGACACAGCGCCAGGAATTTAAAACTTCCAAAGACGTACTGCCAAGTTCATATTGTCATAAAAAGTTTCATTCAAAGTTCTTTTCAATTTCCGTACTGTTTACACAAAGAGCTTTTAAGCACACTGAGAAAGCCTCAAGGAAGGTAATACTTTGCGGCCCAAGTCAATATCACCCAACAATGCCTCAAAAACGTGCTCATCTCACCAAATAAAGTTGACATTTTCCATTCAACATCACAGTCTCTGTATCAAGTCGATGTTGGACGACAGCCAAATAAGACAAAACAGGCGTCACAACGTACACAATGTTTTTTTTTTTCAAACACGAGGCAAAAAAGATTAATCATGTTACATACTCGCCTCAAGGTCGAATGAGATGGAAAATTCAAACAAAATTATGCGCACCTATGATGGCAGGTTTTAATTACAGCGCTGAGCTGATGTCGCTGCTTGATCTGCTGCCCTCCCCCGCTTGCTCCCCTTCTTCCCTCAGTGACCAGTCAAGTCACAGCCTTCATTAAATAGCGACTATATTGCAAATGCATTTAATCGTTCGGCCCTAGTTCAGATTCAGCACGCCACATTTAAAATCATGTTAAGTGTGAGTCAACACATAACGAACACCATTTAAAGTGCATCAGATTCACCAAAAAATCAAGTTCAGCTGTTCTCTTTGTCTTTGCCTCTCTTTTTTTTTCTCTCAGCAGAAGCCTGACTAGTATTTCATACTAGTCATAATTTTCTTCACCTTAACTAAGGTCGCTGTTCCGGCTGAAGAAAAATGCTCTCCAAAGCATGCAGCTGATACCACCCGCACGCTTCAATGAAAGCATGATGAGCAATGTTGAGTTTCTGCCAAACATACTTTTAGGGCCAAAATGTTCAATCTTGGTTTCATTGAACCATAACACATATTCTCCCTTTCTTTTTTAAATTAATTTTTAATTAATATTATTTTTGGGATGAGCAGGCTTTCATCTTAGCTAGCCTACCCCTTAGCCCTGTCATATGAAGATCACAGGAGATTGTTTTCACATGTACTACACAGGACTTGTCAGAAAACCTTGCAGTTCCTTCAATGCTGCTATCGACCTCTTGGCAGCCTACCAGGCCCATTTTCTTTTTGTCTTTTCAACAGTTTTGGACAGATGTGAAGTTCTTGACAATGTCATTGTTGGGCTACATTTTCTCCTCTTGAGGATGACTGTCTTCACTGTGTTCCATGGTATTTTTGATGCCACTTTTGGAAAATTGGAAAATGATACCTTTGAACAGGAGTGCCCAATCTGCATATCATGCGTGGTCAACTGGTAGATGGCAGACTGCTCCCAAGTAGAGAGAAGGAAAAAAAATGTTTTTTTGTTCTGAGTCTGTTGTTGGTGTATCTTTTTTATGTACGCTACAGTTTGCGCAGTCTGCCTCACGTCCACAAAAATATAAATATATTTTTTCCAAATCGAAAAAAGTGGGTCACCTTTTTAAAATAAAACCTCACTTCCTGTCACTTCAAATACGTTGCTGAGCTAATGCGACGGCCTGGAATTTTAACTCAGTGGTCAGTGCTCTGCACTCCCAACCGCAGTCGAATTGGCAGTGCGAATTCGGTCCCCGAGTTGAGGACGCCACCACAAGAGTAAAACGCCACCATTTACACAAATGCGCAGCAATCCCCCCAACCCGACACCCCCCAGTTGGCATTAAATTAAAAAAAAAAGGGTTCTTGGGGATCTTGGGTCACAAACTGGTGGTCACCCCTTCCTTTGATCAGTGTGATCCCTCTGATGTTGTGGAAGCTCTTTGCAGACCATGACTTTTGCTGTTAGATGCCACTCGACAAATCACAGAGCCTCCTCGAATTTTTGCACTTGGGATTAATCGGAGGCAATTGCAATGGTGGCAGGCTAGTGCTGACTTCAAAATTAACATAGTTTAAATCAGGGGTCCCCAGCCGCCGGTCCGCGGACCGGTACCGGTCCGCAGGGCATTTGGTACCGGGCCGCACAGAAAGAACTTGCCTTATTTCCGTTTTATTTATTTCGGAATACGAAATTTATTTTATTTTGAAAAATTACCGGATTCTCTGTTACATCCGTCTGTGTCACGCTTGACTCACGTCAAGCCACACTTCTCGGTCACGTGACCGATGACGCTCATAAACAAAACGCTGAAGCCCGCAAAATGAGTAAAAAAGCTGCTTGGAGATCGCAAATGACTTCGGCCTGAATAGTACGTTCGAAACAACTGGATCAAAGTTATGGCTGAATACTCTGAGATCGCCACAATAGCACTGTTGCTATTTCCGACATCCTACCTGTGTGAGGTGGGGAGTTTATGCAGCAACAGCGACTAAAACAAAATTACGAAGTAGACTGGACATAAACCACACACTTGAGGTGTCATTGTCTCCTATTACCCCGAGATGGGACTGTCTGATTGCAGAAAATCAAGCTCGGGGCTGTGGTGAGTCGTCATTTTCATGCACTTTGAATTTGCGTTGTATCGTATTTTGAAGGCATTAAACATTACCAGAGCGATAAGAGTGTTGCGACCAGATTAGACGCTCCTTGTGTTTATTATTGTATTTCGAAAACACCACAGTTTTCATGCAGCTCATACCATATTATTTTGTTGTATTAATTCCGCCACACCTTAAATGCCGGTCCCTGAAAATAATGTCTGACTTAAACCGGTCCGTGGGGCAAAAAAGGTTGGGGACCCCTGGTTTAAATGATTGATTTTGTTATGGACACAGACACATCAACAGTTATGAGGGTGAGGACACTTGTGCAACTCTATTATTTCAGATGTTTATTGTTGCTCCCCTTCTTGAAAAAAAGAAGGGTTTTTTTGGATTGAGTTCACAAGTCATAGGTCATAGGTGGAAAACCTTTTGAATGATTTTTTTGGGTCTATTTATTTATTTATTTATTTACACCACAAAACAAGTCATTTGAACAGGGGCGTGTAGACTTTTTAGAGGAAGGATGACCCAAAGACTAAATGCAGGCAACTATTCTACTATCTATCCATCCATCCATTTTTCCGTATCCTCATGAGGGTCATGGGCATGCTGGAGCCTACTCCAGCTGTCTTCGGGCAGTCTATACCCTGAACTGATTGCCAGCCAATTGCAGTGCGACTATCCAACTAAGCAAAACAGTCATTTATTCATTCATTCTCCAAACCGCTTATGCTCACCAGGGTTGTAATTGTGCCGAATTGGTGTCATGATGCTAACTTCCATCCATCTTCTATTGTAGATCCTGTGTGGTCACTCCACCAATGACAAAATCTGAGCCGCGCATCGTTACCAGTCCATCATTGGAACAATGAATCTCGATTGCCATCTCAGCTTCTCCTCTCCTTTGTGATCTTGCACTCTCCCACCATCTTGTTCACCTTCCTCTTATCCTTTTTTGATCATCTTAAGTGCTTTCATGTTTTATCCTTGTGTCTTGTTTACATTTTTCTATCTCTCTCTGTTCATTTCCTTCTCTTCACTGCTGGGCCAGAACTCACTTGCAACCAATCTGGCCTGCTGACTGCGCTCAGCTAATTGCTTGCTCACTCACCACATCCTCTATATTTCAGTATGAGCAGAATGGAAATGTTCACAACTCATTAGAATAGGTTAAAAAAATTGGCACATACAAAGTAAAAGACTTTCCAGGCTTTTGAATTTGCTGGGAACTGACTAGATCCAGATGAAAGTGGCCGTTACCAAATTATGTATTTGTTGAAGCTGTCTGAACAGTAAAATGATCTGAGAAAAAAAATCCGCCCTTTCTGGTCCCGTCTCGTGCATTTGCAAGAATCCACTGCGCCTGAGGAAAAATAACCAATCAGTGACAGAGTCAGGAGCTTTGCTGAAACTGTGGCATAAAATCCAATTCTGGTAAGAATCAGAAGTGATGTAGAATTCATAACATTTCTGCTTGCCAACAATGTTTAGTACCTCTTTTTGATTTAAAATAGCTTGTACATTCCCCCACTAAAAATACAACTTTAAACCACGAACATTTAGTGTTATAGTAACACATACTCCAGTGAAAATAAGTAATAATAATAATACATTTCATTTATAAGCGCCTTTCAAAACACTCACTTTACAATCAAAACAAGAACAATAAAACCACAAATAAAATTATAAATAATAAAAGGAGAGATGAATTTAAACTGAGTATGCGATTTTAAATAGGTGGGTTTTGAGATGGGATTTGAATGTGGGAAGAGAATCAATATTTTGGAGGTTGAGTGGGAGTGAGTTCCAGAGTTTGGGGGCAGAGCGACTGAAAGCTCTGCACCCCATCGTGCTGAGATGGGCAGAGGGTACACAGAGGTGGAGGGAGGATCAAGACGGTCTTTGAGGATATCCCGGACAAGACAACCCTTCCCAGCAAGCGAACAGATGCCGAGCAGTCCGAAGTTGACGCCGGCAACATCGCCGTCGCGAGGAGCATTAGCCGACCCAGCCAGGCCGGCCAACACGCCGTAGTCCGCGGGTCGGCCGCCATTTCTGCCATTGTCTCTGCGTGCCCGGCGGGAGGACAACCAAAAGAAGGTGATGCCCCTGGAGCCATCGAGGTGGAAGCCCCGATGAGATCCCCGGCGGATGCACCTCCGGGAAGGACGAGGAGCGACGCCTGGGAAGCGGTGCAGCGCAGGCGGGGAGCCCGACCACCGGAAGCGGAGCCCAAGAAACCCCGCCACCGAGCACCGCAGCAGTCCCCCCACAGGCAGACAGAGGAACGACGGGACGGTCCACAGCAGCATAGCCCAGTCACAGGCCCCGTCGACCCCCACCACGGGGCGCAGAGGGGTGGAGAAGCCACGGGGCCCCGTCCGACAGCCGAACAGGCAGGACACCGCGATAGCGCGACGAGAACAATCGTGTGATGACCGACGGTCTAAAATCACAATGAATTGCGACAGGAGTGGAGGATTTCTCCCATGACGAGAGTAAACTGTAGAAACGACAGTAAACCGTAAAAAATGCTAAAAACGCTAAAAAATTGCGGGTGAGCAGCGGCAGCCAAACGCGCCCGCGTTCACTCAACCCTGAAGTCATGCTATCAATGTAAAAGCCGTTGTTTACAGTGCTAATGCTAGCTTAGTATTGCTTGCACTGCAATTTTGAAGCTGCATAGGCACCATTTCTGACAATCACGACAATGAATTTTCATAATCGCACGCCATTACGAACGGCCATGTTTGAGAATCGTGATGATGCATGTTCGTGAGTGGGTGTGGCATTGGTTGAATACTCGAGGGGGCGAGTGATGCGTAAAGTTCCATGATGTAAATTCAATTCAAATCTTGCTAGCAGTTTTAAAAATACACCCTTGAGTTTGTGCAAAAACGCTACAAACAGGAATGTGTATTTTGTTTATTATGTTGCCCTTATGAGAACTTGCCGATCAGTTCCTGGAAGAAGAAGAAGGGCTACGATCCCTCCAGCGCAGATTGCTGACCATTGCTGACAGTCCGCTCACAGCCTTTCAGAGGGGAGACATTTATTTGCTGATTGCACTGTTTGTTGTGTGTTCCGGCAATCTTCTTGTTAAGTGAACCAAGTGGATAAAATGCAAAGTGATTTCGCTGCAAAAAATAAACCCGAAATCTACTGAGCCTTAAAAGTCATTTGAATGGATGACATGCTGAATTATATTTCAAGGACAACAACAAGGTGAATACAAATGAAAGTCCATAAAAGCATTTCCTCTCCATGCATTGAACCAAACGTTCATAGCTTCAGTTTGATTAGCTTGGTCTTGGTACACATCTCCCGTGGCCTTGACTGTACTGACTCCATTCTCTACAGCGTGTGTTTATACAGTACGTGATTACCATAAGGTTATTATCATCACATCCACGCACAAGATGTAGCGTAACCTGCAATTACTGCACTCACAGATCACCAAATGTGAATTTGAGCAACAGCAAGAGATCCGCTGTTAATCAGATTATTATTTGCATAAATAATACCAATCCGTTCATTCCATTCACGTAACACTGCAACAGTTGCCTTGCACCTTGTTCTTGGGAGGATTCGCTTGGGAAAATCAACACATTTTTCCGAAATTCTCAATGGGCAGCACGCCCCTGGTTATAATATCCTCAGAGCGGTTTTGGAATCTTTCCTACTTCAAGGAAGGACCAATGTGTTTTACTGTTCACATGCGTCAGTTCATATTTTCCTAAATGCACATCTGATGTTGCTCAGGCAGGGCACAACTAATGCAGTGGGACTGCAGCGGTAAATGTACTGACTTTAAATTGAGTGCTCTGTGAACAGACATTTGATACAATCCAAGAATGCTTCGTATACGTCTTGCTCTCAGTGACTGGGACCTCGCAGTGATTAGCTTCCCAGCACACACTGCCTGACAAGATTGTACTGGGGGTGTGGGTGATAACCACGCTGACGGAATTGGTATGCACTTTGAGTGCGAAGGGGAAATACAGCAAAGGAAAAGTGGGAGGCTCGTATGCAGACATTCCATAGGTGATGATGATCGACTGATGATGGAAAACATTTTGGAGATTAAGGCTATTTTTCTATTGTGTAAATACATTTTGTGTTGAATACTACGATCGATGATCTGTACGGCTGCCTCGTAACACCCACACAAGCCTGCTACGGTAGCTGCTGCTTTCCCTTCACTTTAGAAACGGCCTCCCTTGTCCATTGAGTGACCTCCCGTTTGAAGTGAAGGATCCAAGTAATACTGATTTACGTGATTGAATTTGTATGTTTCATTCGAGACTCCACATGCCCGAGGCTTAATTGAATAATGTGCTCTTTTAATTAACACCAACGCCTTCTGTACTGAAATGCGCACCAAAGTCACATTCACATCACTCCCCATCCTTGCAAAGACAGCGCTTGAAACGGTTAGAAATTATTTTCATTTTTGTAAAATAGCTTGTATAGGTTCTTTTCATATCAAGGGTTTTAAGATAGTAATAGAATGCACAAAAATGGATGCTTCTTTAGTAGACGGAAACAACAGCGCAAACATTTTTATGAATGACCATTTTCTTCAATTAGCCTAACAGAAAATACTTCTTATAAGATAAGATAAGAGAACCTTTATTTGTCCCACATTGGGGAAATTTGCAGTCTACAGCAGCAAAACTGGGGGGAGGGGGGAGGAACAAAGTGTTTCATTACACAAAATAAATGTTTCAGAAAAGAACTGTACACAGTTCAATATAAGTGCAATATAAAATATAGCATTAGCAATATATTTGTAGAATAAATATAATAAATTAGCAATAGCATAGAAAACACAGCGTAAGGTGGCTGTGCTGTTTACAATGGATACAGGTTTTCACGTATGTTTATTCAGCAGCCTGACAGCAGTCGGTAGGAATGAGCGGCGGTATCTCTCCTTCTTGCAGCGCGGGTGAAACAGTCTCTGGCTGAAGGAGCTACCTAGTGCTGTCAAGGCGAGCTGGAAGGGGTGGGAGGGACTGTCCATCATAATTTTTAGTTTAGCGAGCATCCTCCTGTTGCCCACCTCCTCCAGGGTGCCTGACCAGCAGACAATGCCATAATGGATGGCTGAAACCACCACCGAGTTATAGAAGGTCTTAAGTAGTGACCCCTGAACCCCAAAACACCTCAGTTTCCTGAGTAGGAAAATTACCCATGACGTACATGTGCATATCCATATGCACATTGAAAGACACTGTATGGTTGGTTACATTTGTGATGCCTGTGCTCTCATATTGTGCTTTTGTTATTTTCATAACCAGAGTGTGAGCGGTGGCCGTGATCGAATAGTGGTTCGTACCCTGCGTTGTGGCTGCAGCAACCCTGGTTCGAATCCTCGTCACGGCATGTGCGAAGAGCATACGGAACTTCTATGACGGCCCGGTGGGCCAGTGGTTAGTGCATCGAACTCACAGTGCAGAGGTCGTGGGTTTGATCCCAGCTCCGGCCTTCCTGTGTGGAGTTTGCACGTTCTCCCCGGGCCTGCGTGGGTTTTGTCCGAGTACTCCGGTTTCCTCCCACATTCCAAAAACATGCATTGCAGGTTAATGGAACACTCTAAACTGTTCCAAGGTGTGATTGTGAGCACGTATGATTGTTCGTCTGTGTGTGCCTTGCGATCGGCTGGCAACTGATTCAGGGTGTCTCCCGCCTACTGCCCAAAGACAGCTGGGATAGGCTCCAGCACCCGCCGCGGCCCTTGTGAGGATAAAGCGGATTGGAAAATGGATGGATGGAGTGTTAGCAGGTCCTCCTGTGCTACACCTGTCACCTGTTTGCAATCAGCTGCCTTTATAGGGCAGCTGAAGCTCCTCACAGGTGTCGGACTATTCACTTGCTGAAATGTGTTTTTGCTGTGTTACTCTCTGGTTTAATTTGCTCCGCTTTTGGCTTTTCTGCGATTCTGCTCATGTGTGAGTCAATTTACCTGTGTTTCCTTTGGTTCTCCTGTTTGTGCCTAACAATTCGAATGGGGTTGAATCATAATCTGCGGACTGGTTCTAAGTCGACTGTGTGGGGTATTGGAATAAAAGAAGAAAAAAAACGTGTGACTGTGTGTGTGCGTGTGTGTGTGTGTGTGTGTGTGTGTGTGTGTGTGTGTGTGTGTGTCCGCGCGCTCGTTTTGGTTAATTCAGGAATGTTGTCAGACATGAAAACACTTCAGTACTAGAAGACGAAGCACTTGATCTGTCACAGTGACCATATTATATTGATGTGTTGCTTGGTGAAGGTGATTGCATGGAGATCAGTGAATATCTATCTGCTATGTGCTGGCTAATATCTGTGTTTTATGGTGTTCACTGTTTTTATGTGATTTTTTTTTTTTTCATTGTCTTTGTTTTGTATGTCCAATTTGTACTCCACGTACAGCAGTTTGCATTCAACAATGTGTGAGTTGAGGAGCAGAATTAAGACCCAGAAGCTGACAGGACATGGAAGTGGAAAAGTCTTTGTACAAAAGTTGACAAAGGAACAACAGAGAGCAGGGCTCTATTTATAAGACAAAAATACAACCTAACAACAGAGAGCAGGGCTGAATGCAGATGACATGAAAGAAAGCTTGATGTTCTGGCAGGGAAGAAAGCTTGATGTCATGGTAACGTGTCCCTGAGCAACTCGAGCTTAAATATTTGCGACATCAGGCCATGCCTAATCTTTTATGACGATAAAGGTGACCGCATCAGGACCCAAAACACAGTCACAACCAGTCACAATAGCACCCCACCTCAAAGGGCACTGCCGGTGTCCGACCCGGCTTGTGAGGGAACTCCCAGTAGAGGGAAAGGAAGGGGATGATGGACCTTGAGACTTAGGAACGTTCCTTGGGGCCGTTTGGAAGGAGGGCTGGGGGGCTAGAGCCTCTAGCCTAGAGGAGACCAGCTACAGGAGGGATGCTGAGTCGAGCAGGGATGGCATGGTTGTTGACTGGCTATCATGTCTGCTTCACAGTGCAGAGGTCTGGGGTTCGATTCCAGGCCCTGGCCTTCTTGTGTGGAGTTTGCATGTTCTCTCTGTGTACTCTGGTTTCCTCCCACATTCCAAAAAGATGCATGGCAGGTTAATTGAACACTCTAAATTGTCCCTAGGTGTGAGGGTGAGCGCGGATGGTTGTTCGTCTATGTGTGCATTGCGATTGGCTGACAACCATTTCAGGGAGTCCCCCGGCTACTCCCTGAAGACAGCTCGGATAGGCCCCAGCATGTCTGTGACCCTTGTGAAGATAAGCGTGATCATGGATGGATGGGGTTTTACTTGTAAACTACATATTATATTGTCTGTCCATCCATCCATCCATTTTTTTTGATCCGCTTATCCTCGCAAGGGTCGCGGGGCTTGCTGGAGCCGATCCCAGCTGTGTTCAGTCAGTAGGCGGGCTTCACCCTGAA
>NW_017805153.1:3102162-3129027 GCF_001891065.2 Hippocampus comes | reverse complement strand
AATAAAACGGCGGATTTCCGCGGATCCGCGGAAAATTGCCATGTATGCGCAGGGCACACACAGACGAAGAACCATCCACGCTCACACTCACACTCAAGGACAATTTAGAGTGTTCAATCAACCTACCATGCATGTTTCTGGATTGTGGGAGGAAGCCGATGAACCCGGAGAAAACCCACGCAGGCATGGGGAGAACATACAAACTCCACACAGGGAGCTGGAATCGAACCCGGTACCTCCACACTGTGAGGTCGACGCGCTAACTACTGGCCCACTGGGCCACCCATGAACAACTATTGTTGTCATATGATTGTTTTTATTACAATTATGGAAACCTGATGTGCCAGATTTAGAAAAAGTTACTTGTGTGTGTGTGTGTGTGTGTGTGTGTGTGTGTGTGTGTGTGTGTGTGTGTGTAAAACTAAGTGCTAAGTGTAATCTACCAGATAGATATCACTGACACCATGCATGGTCACATTGGTCCTGTGACCTCTCCGCTGAGCGAGAAGGCCACAGAGTTTGTGGAACACATTTATCAAATCTTTCACCATGACCTGTAGTTGGCTGTCTTACCACTACATTGCTCATTTCTTCAATTCATTTATATCACTGACATCCACACACGCTTGAACTCCCAAGCATGAACCCACGTGCCGCTCCTGAGCTTGGCTAGACAATTTGAGTGAGTCCATCTGAGAGAGAACGAAGGGCAGGCAAGCGGAGGTGATGATGCCTAAAAATGCCATGAACCAATGGTGAAAACTGACATGAAGGACAAGGCTAATGCTTTAGCATATAAAGCATCTCACGATTTTCTGTCTGGCTGTGAATTGACTGACAAGAGAATTGCTTCAAAACACACAGCCTCCTCATATCTCTTCAATGTCTTAAGTGACAAGAATAATGCCCCCCCACAACCACCCACAAAAAGCAAGGTAACCCAAGAACAAAATTGAACCAAGGCAAACTATTTATACCCTGACATCACTGGATTGTCAATGCAAACTGCCTTCTGTTGTGAAGTGCTTTGGCACTGAAGACCAAATCAAATTCAAGCATCTTATGTATGAGCATGACAGCCGCATCCTGTTGTAAAACACAAATGTGTTGTTTAATTCAATTACTAATGGAAAAGCTGTTGAATGATTAGAGCAGGGGTCGCCTGCAGGCATCAGGTAGTTGGCCGCAGATGTGATATCAAAGAAAATAAAAATAAACAAATATAAAAACTCAGAAAAAAATAAAAATAAATAAATGAACATTAAAAACTCAGCAGTGATGGAGTATTGTAATTTCCCTAGTAGTGCTGTTGAAATGATCATTTGGAAATGTCAAAACTCACAGATATTTCTAAAAATAGTGTTTCATATTTTAAATTGATCAATCACATGATCTGTCCTGATGTAGATGCATGTAAAGAATCAATAATAATAACATAATAAAAAGTAATTTCAGTTACTTTCCGAATTTCAGAAGTGTATATCAAACTGGAAGCCCATCACATTAATCAGTACTCAAGAAGTAGCTCTCACATTCAAAAAGATTAGGTGATCCCTGGATTAGAGTCCCAAAATACCCCGAAGAGAACAATTTGATAAAAATGTGACGATTTGTGGACATAAATTGTTTTTTGCAAGAGTAGTCATTCCCACACTAACTTTCGGTGGAAGAACTCCAAAACTGGTCTTTGGTCAATTTTTATTGTGTCAGAATAAAATATTTTATTGGATGTCAGACAGGAACCCTTTTTTTTAAAAGCCTGCTTTGTTGTGTTTGTAGTATTTGTTGCTGTTGAATGAGTTATCAAGCTTACATTCAGCCCTTGTGCCTGGCTATACTAAACGATATTTTGAACACAATATTTTGGAATATCTTTCAAGGATTGCAGGTGACTTAGGTGGTAAAAACCCACTTTTATTTACATCACAACACAGCTACTGTATAATAACCAGAGTAGATGGCGAAACAAGTCATGAAAAGGAGAGACTGACTTCTCTCTCTCTCTCTCTCTCTCTCTCTCTCTCTCTCTCTCTCTCTCTCCATTATTGTGAGGTTCATGATACTGTGCTCACTCTGCTGCACGTGTCATGATTTTGATCTTGTTTTGGTTTTAGTTACCTGCGGGAGTGGAGGGCGTTCCCTCCAGCACCGCACCTGTTACGTGTTGCAATCAGAGGATTTTAAAAGATCTTTAAAATTTGCCTCGCTCACTCTACTAGTACCAAGTGTTAGAATTTTCTAGATGTTCATGTTGCATAGTTCGCTAGTCTTTGTATGATAGTTCTTGTTTACGTTGTCTTGTTGAAGAACTAAACTGAGGCTCAGAGGGGATCGAGCCTTTTCTGTTGCTGGTCCCTCTCTCTAGAATGACCTCCCACTGAACATTCGGCAAGCCTCCTCGCTGCCCATCTTTAAAACCCGCCTCAAAACTCACTTGTATTCTTTGGCATTTAACTCAGCATGACTCAGATTTGATCTTGGTTTTGCTGTTCAGTGCTTTCTACCGTCTTTGTTACTGATTTGTTGCTTTACTGTTGTATACCAGTAAAGCTCCATGTACAGTACCATAGTTGCTCCATGTACAGCACTTTGTGTGCAGCGATGGCTGTTTGAAAGTGCTCTATAAATACAGTTGAGTTGAGTTGATTTTGATCTTAAATGCGGTGCTGCCCAATTGTTTTAGCCGTCATTGTTTTTAATGCCATTGATTTATTTATAGATCCATTTTTTGTCTTTAATGATGAATTATGTGGGCTTGATCACGTCTTGTGTTGCTGGGCCTCTCTGTCTGCAATTGAAGTTCCTAATGGATAAATTCGGTGATTCGAGTTGAGTTTGAGTAGATTTTTCTCTTTCTTTCTTTCTCTCTCCATTTGTCTCGCCATCTCTTTCTCCATTTTTCATTCTCCCTCTGTCCATTTCTCTCTCTCTCTCTCTCTCTCTCTCTCTCTCTCTCTCTTTTTCGTTCTCTCTAAGAATATTTCATTGTCAGCGCAACAGTCATGGCTCTTAAACATCCATTTTTATTTTACATAACATTGCAGCTGCTATTGTCGTTGTTCTAAAGTCAGATACAGTAGAACACGATTATTTAATTCAACCCTCAATTCAAAGAAATCATGACAGTAGACTTAAACTGTATTGTTTATCCTGAACACACTTTCGCTGAGGTAAAATTTCTTGGGCCGCCTGTCGTTTCCTCTCAAGACATCTCTTTCTTTCTCTCTCTCTCTCTCTCTCTCTCTCTCTCTCTCTCTCTCTCTCGCCCTCTCTCCTAAAACAACATGTTTTATAACAAGTTTAATAAACAGTAATAACATGTCTCGAAAAGTGCAGGGACAAAATTACATTAGGCTGTCATCACTCCTGTCTTTCTACTCAAAACTTTTTTATCTCCAGCGTGGTGATTCTACCTTATGACTATGAAGGCAGTTCTACTGTTGTACTGCCACCTATTGACCAAAGTGAGTCCTTTTTGTTTTGTCTTACCCAGGGGTCCCCAAACTTTTCCTGTGAAGCCCAAATAACTTTAATCCCTCTCTGACAGTGTGATTATCACAGAACGTAAGCATTTATTGTCTACCAAAAAGCCACACGCAACCAAATATTAACCCTTTCTGGGATCTTGACAGGGAAAAAAAAACAAACAAAAAAACCCCATAATTAAATAAATAACATTATGTATGAAATAAATAATAACTATCACTTTTATAACTTTTCTCTGACCTAATCTTTTCAGCATTATTCCATTTTATTTGACAGGGGTGTCCAGGATTTTTATTTTTAAATTGTTGCTTTGGGGGGGGGGGGGGGGTTAGGAAGGCAAAGAACACAAGGCTGGAATAGAATGTTACATTCTATGCATGTAAAAGTGTCAATTATGTGGCCAAGACTGAAAAAAAAAAAAAATCATAATGCATCTATGGTACCGTTAAGGGGGCCGGGCAAAATGTGGAGGCAGGCTGCTAGCGGCCCGCGGGCTGTAGTTTAATACTCACTGATCCAACCCATGGGGGCCGCAGTTTAATACCCACTGATCCAACCCATAGGGTCGGTTTAGCATTAGAAATAAAATGGCAAGACTCAAAATTCTTGGCAAAGTAAATAAAAACAAAAAAGAGCAGATTTAGGTGTGCTGAACCTTTCCATTGAAAAGTGGCTTCTTGGGTGAATGGCTACCTCGCAGTTGGGGAAGCATCTTGAAACAGAGAATGGCTACTTATTAGAGAAAGTTAGCTTGACCCTTCCACTGTAATTGCTCTTGAACCGAACACCCTGGGTGGTACTGCAGTACGTTTCCATCATAACCGAATGAAGCTGCTGTACTTACCACTTGAGCTGCAAGAACTGAAACTCTATTTTTTACACAGTTGCTCTATTTTTCTCTTTCTCTGGGTCCAGCTGCACAACCGCCAGGCATCAGTTTGATAAAAATGACACAGGATTGGTTAAAAAAAAGTTTCTGGAGGCAATGTGGCTGAAATACAAAAATAGAAATGTATTTTTGATAACACAAGCAGAACTAATTTGCCAAACAAGTGTAAAACCATAGATATGCAGTTCAAATTGAGGTTTTGTGATTCCAAATGTGTTGTGCATCAATTCTATGTTGGGTTAATGACTGCAAAAGTAGAATCTTGTCATTCTGTATGTATCAGGTCAACCTGAGAAACTTTCATCCAACACAACATACCAGTACACTTCAAACCTGATAATAATCTGAGACAAAGGCTGGTTCACCCCAAAAACAGACTGTCATCATCAGTCGGTCAGTTCGGATATGATTTGAACTGTGCTTCTGTCATTGTTTCCATTGGTAAATTTCACCAGACCATCTATGTCCCCCCGACCAACCCACCCCTTTACTCCCCCCAAAAACACGTCATCGTCCAGCAGATGAAATATCCAATGTGACTATGGCAAATGGAGTGCAATCAATTACGGCAGCGGATGAAAATGTCATCACTTTGTTTTGACGAACTGACTCCTGTTACCTCGATGATTGGTGTCACGTTTTGCGAGGTGGTAGTTCTAGGACCCCAAAAACAGGGTGGAGTGACCAAGATGTGTTTAACAAAAACACAAACCGCAGTACACAGGAGAAACAAAAGCCAAAAACTCACTCAAATAAAGTCCAGACATCAGAGGAAACAAAGTAGCAAACAAAACCTCAGACTGAGAACAAAACATGACATGTGCACACAGCAACACACAACAATGACCCGACAACGAGTGGTCGTGCCGGGAGTCCTTTTAAACAAACATACTAATGGCACAATGACCAACAAGTGTGCAGCTGCAGGCGGAGCCCTACAGTGCCACCTGTTGGCCACAAACAGAACCATGACAGATTGGTACATAGGTACATGATAGTTGTAGTTTTTGCAATGTAAATATGCCGATAAAGACCGTTATTAATAAATTAATTAATTGCAACGTTCATGAAGTCGTCATCTTGTTTGGTTTGTTTGTTTTGCCCGACCTTGGCGCTTCTTGTTTTCATCACAGTCGCATATCCCACCCCTAAACAAACTCCAGCTTTGTGATTCAGTGGGCTAAGGACAAGTTGGATTCTCTGGGTTTTGTGAACTCACAAGTACCATCAGAATTCAGCTTGGAGGAAAGGTTAGAAACGACCTGGCTTCTGTACCACTTGACCTCTTTAGGGTCATTGGTGAACTGGAGCCTATCCAAACTGATTTTGGTTAAAAGGCAGACTAGTCAATCGCAGAGCACATACAACAGGCAGCCTCTGGGGGCATTCAGCTTGGTGGCGAGTTGTGGGACCCAAACTGTTATTCCTTCACTCTGTGTTGTGATATAGGATGTTATGACTTGCCTCCATGCCAACAAGACACAGACAACCTGTAGGAAAGGCCGCAAAGGGTCATTAATTGTTCAGGAAAAATGTTCAACTTCATAAAACATGACAGGGCATTTATTACTTTTGTGTTCCCTTTTATGTGATTAGAGCTGTCCAGTTTACATGGCTTGTGCAGTGGCAGTGACAGGAGCTGAGTAACAGAAGGTGCAACTTATTGGGTGGAATGTACCGTGTGTACAGCGCTGTAAGTTTCACTCAGCTGCGTGTGATGTCTCAACAATGACAAAGTGAGTGCCGACACAAGCACTGTTTACTGGCAGTGCCTTCTTGGCATCAGCCTTTAGCTGTTGCGCTAGAATGTGTTCGTGTTTTATGTGATTTGAATTAGTGAAGATTACCAAGTATTAAGTGAGTCAGTGGCAACCTGTCACTGGAAGTGGTAAACTTTGTATTTCAGAATAAGATGATACAGGAAGTGCTATCTTAACTGTAAATATTTGGGTCCACTTGCCAAGCTGTGTTTAGTTATTCTCTCTCACTTCCATAAGTTAAAAAAAAATGTTTCAAACGTTTTGTCATGAATATGAATAGCTCATTGTTTTCTTTTTTTTTCCAGCAGAAGATATGTACTACAGTGATCCCTCGCTACTTCGCGGTTCGTTTATCGTGGGTTCAGTGCATCACGGATTTTTTCAAACATATTAAAAAAAAAATATATATATATATATATATATTAAATATACATGGAGTGCAGTACTGTATATGTTGCTCTATGTGACTCGCTGTTGTTTTGCAGCTTCTCGCGGGCCGTTTGCGGACTTTAAAAAAAAAAAAAAGTTTTTTTTTGTACCTGTTTATGTTACTTGTACGCTACTTCGCGGATTTTCGTTTATCGCGGGTGGTTTTGGTCCCCATTAACCGCGATAAACGAGGGATTACTGTATTCTTGATGAAAAAAAAAAAGGAATGCTAGCCATATACTGTGTTAAAGGATCCTACAATATGATGGACTGTATTTACTCTCTGTGGGAGCTCATGAATGAATGTAAATGTATACATTATAGTATACTATATCTACACTATTTTAGCACCGAAAGCAGTGGTTCTTAACCTGGGTTCGATCGAACCCCAGGCGTTCAGGGAGTCGGTCTCAGGGTTCGACGGAGCCTCCGCCATGGAGGTTAAGACACACTCAACTCAACATGTCAATTAGTTATGACACACACGCTTGGCCGTCACTGGCTGCAGATGATCACATGACATCGCTTGTCCAATCAGTGCTGTGGGAAATTTAGATCGCTTAATAGTCAATGTGTGACTGTCGTAATAGTACGTCGTACAATTAAAAAAAAAGTATACTTATCTCTTGAAATTTTATTTACTTGTTTCTGTTTTTAATAAATGCATTTTTTAATGTCTTGAATTTGTAAAAAAATATATATTTATTTTTCACTCTTGAAGGGTTCGGTGAATGTGCATATTAACTGGTTGGGTTCGGTACCTCTAAAAAGGTTAAGAACCACTGACCTAAAGCCTTGTCTTGGAAGGCATAGACGTAATTGGAAAAATAATGCATAATTAAATGAAGAATTCATCATCAAGGCTGTGATAAGGTAAGGCAGCTTTGTTTTTAAAAGGCATTTTAAAGACAAGGTTGACTCGATGAGCTTCACATAATTAAAGTACAACATTTAAAAGAATTTAGAAACAAAATAATTAAATATATTTCAAAGAAAAGTTAAAAAAAAGAAACAAAAAGCAGCTTACTAAAATGACTAAAAGAACATACAGTGCAAGAGCAAGAGTTTGGAAAATTAGATTTTTAAAACATTTTAAATAATCTTAATGACAGGTAAAGGCATCATTTTTAACATGGATTTAAAAAAATTTACACCTTGGGATGACTTCACGTCTGCGTGCAGCACAACAGCTAAATGCTGCTTCACCAATTTTGCATGTTTCCATGTTTGAACAGGCTCCACTAATTGCCTGACTGGGTTTATATTCCATTTGGATTTCTTTTAAAACTCAACTCAACTCTCAACTCAACTGTATTTATAGAGCACTTTGAAACAGCCATTGCTGCATACAAAGTGCTGTACATGGAGCAGCTAACATATATACAATAATAATAATAATAATAATAATAATACATTACATTTATAAGCGCCTTTCAAAACACACCAGAGGAGGTGATGCCCCTGGAGCCATCGAGGTGGAAGCCCCGATGAGATCCACGGCGGATGCACCTCCGGGAAGGACGAGGAGCGACGCCCGGGAAACGGTGCAGCGCAGGCGGGGAGCCCGACCACCGGAAGCGGAGCCCAAGAAGCCCCGCCATTGAGCACTGCAGCAGTCCCCCCACGGGCAGACAGAGGAGCAACAGGACGGTCCACAGCAGCGTAGCCCAGACACAGGCCCCGTCGACCTCCACCCCGGGGCGCAGAGGGGCGGAGAAGGCACGGAGCACCATCCGACAGCCGAACAGGCAGGACGCCACGACAGCGCGACCGAGGACAACTGTGCGACGACCGACGGTCCAAAACCACAACGAATTGCGACAGGAGATGAGGATTTCTCCCATGACGAAAGTAAACCGTAAAAAAAAAACGTAAAACAAACGCTAAAAAAGAATAATAGCGGGTGAGCAGCGGCAGCCAGACGCGCCAGCGTTCACTCAACCCGGAAAGCAATAAAGCAATAATCAGTAACATTGATAAAAAGTACAATGAGTTCTCCTCAATGTATGTTTCAAGGCAAAGATGAAGAAATGACTTGGACATGACGATTCCTATGAAGCCATAATTATGAAAAAGATAGAATGAAGCTATCACATCTACTGTATAGGCTGAAGAAAATAGCTGGCCAAGGTTCTTCATTAGTGCCCATGAGCATCTGCATTTCTTGTGGCCAGGAAGTGAACGTCCTCTCACCTTTTTCAGTATTCAATTGTGATCATGTCATCAGATGTCACATTTGGACCCATAAAATGCGATGTAAGACTTCGAAGAAAACAACCAAAGGAACAGCAACACAAACAATGTTATCGGGTCATCTAATTTGCATGCTACTCATGAATTGTCCCTCTGGGGGCATGTAGATCTGATGATTAATCGAATAAGTTAGGCCCTGCAGGCATCCTGAGGTAATGGCTCTGCCGTTCATGCCACTTACGCCATATGAAAAATGGTCCATTATATGATGATGATGATGATGATGATGATGACAACTTTCATTCCCAAAAACAAGAGAATGCGTGTCCTTGTTGCGCTGTGCCACGCAATTTGCAAGTGTACACAGAGCATATAATAACTTGGCTGTGTGGGTTATCATGCGCTTGTGAATCATCTTAGTGTGTTCCCGAGGACTGAGATTGGGATTTTCTTCTACCATGTGGTCACACTGTCTTGCAAAACATAACAGAGATGGCCAGAGGGGTGAGCAGTTGGATTCCTCTTCACAGTGGTCAAAAGCACACAGCAAAACCACAACCCCTCTTCAGGCAAACAAGTAAAAACTACTCATGAACATTTCGCCCATATACAGTATCTACTATATCAGTCTACGCTGACAAGACACTGACTTCTCACTATAAGTACTGGATAAGATAAGATTGAAACTGACCTTTAGAAAAAGCACGACGATACTATTGATTTTATGCAGTCACAGTTATTTACACAATTGTTTTATTGTTTTGGCTGTAGTTTGGAGAACTACACAGTATCATACCGAGAGTGTGAGAATAGCACAAGAATCGATGATGTAAAGTGTTGCAATTTATCGTCAATGAGCCCTGTGGATTTATCGATTGATGACCCACAGCAGAGGGTTGGGAGTCAAAAATATTGGAAACATCTAACTTTATTAAACTGTAGCTTCTCACATGCTGGAAATGTTTGCATTATTTGACAATATTCTAATATATTTAGTATAATAAATAACTGCACAGTAGAGCCAATGAGAGATGCCATAAGATAGTTATATCTGTGTCATGGCCAATGGGAAGCGCTGTACTATCGGCAGTCACACAGATGTAGCATGATAAAAATTGCAGTAAAAATAAAAGACATTTTGGAGAGCAGACTCGTCGATTGACGAAATGTTAGAGCGCGACGAAGAATTTTTCAGAGAAACGTTGCTCTATGTGAGCTTCCCATGCGAAGAAATCCAGTCATAACATGTAATAATTGCTATGCAAGATTCACGGCCAGGCAGTAAAACATATTGCCAAGAGCAAAGAAGTCCCTTTCAAGTAGTGTCAAGTAGTGTTATTATTTTGCTTTACTTGAACTTAAGTATGAAAATAATTTGAAGTATGGACTGATTCATGATGGATTCAGACACAGACTGTGATAGAGTTCCATCCTGCTTGGAACATATCTGTATGTACGGCAACGTGTTAATTAAATGAACATTTTACAATATCTTATGTACCCCCATTCAATATATATTGAGAGATGCCATAAGATAGTTATATCTGTGTCATGGCCAATGGGAAGCGCTGTACTATCGGCAGTCACACAGATGTAGCATGATAAAAATTACAGTAAAAATAAAAGACATTTTGGAGAGCAGACTCGTCGATTGACGAAATGTTAGAGCGCGACGAAGAATTTTTCAGAGAAACGTTGCTCTATGTGAGCTTCCCATGCGAAGAAATCCACAGTCATAACATGTAATAATTGCTATGCAAGATTCACGGCCAGGCAGTAAAACATATTGCCAAGAGCAAAGAAGTCCCTTTCAAGTAGTGTCAAGTAGTGTTATTATTTTGCTTTACTTGAACTTAAGTATGAAAATAATTTGAAGTATGGACTGATTCATGATGGATTCAGACACAGACTGTGATAGAGTTCCATCCTGCTTGGAACATATCTGTATGTACGGCAACGTGTTAATTAAGAAATGAGATTTGTTAAGTAGAATATGTGTTCGGTGTTTTCACAATTTTGTACTGAATCCATCGAAATGTGTAAATAACATATCTCCCTGTCTGCAATTCTTTGTTTCCCTTGTCCCCCTGTCTTTCTGTCATTTCTCTTGCTCTTTCCTGAAGTACTCCTCTTTTCGGATTAGCATCTCGCTTCTCTCTCTCTGAAGTGACACCGCATCTCTGCTGCATTTCGTGCTGGCAGGCCCGTTACTAGGTCCCAGCCGAAAGGAGGGCACATGAAAGGCATGTGTGGGTGCATGGGTGGGTGCGGGTGGGTACCCTACAGACAGCACTTACTTTGCTCCATATATTTGGATATATTCACGTAGCATTTCCACACTCGGTCCATAGTCTGGAATGTCAAGTGTTATCATAGACAACATATACAGTGCATATACCGCAGCCCTATTGAACGAGGTCAAGTGAAGCTAATAGAAAAGATATCTTTTCACTTGATCCTTGGAAACGTATCGTCTCGCAAGCGCTCACTGAATTAATACCAGACCTTTGCTTTGGATTGCATTATGTCATTCTAACTCACTTTTGACAAATATTAATTGACGATTTTAATGGCTAATACAATCAATCAGTGAAACTTTATTTATGTACCACTTTTCAGATATAAGGATGGCCAGAGTCGTCAATGTTGTTGCGGTACACTCGCCTGATTTGTGTGTGGGCAGCGTCGGATCGGTTCCCACTCAGTGACGTAGTGGACGAGGGTGTGAATGGCTATTTCTCTATATGCGCCCTGCGATTGACATTCAACAAGTTCAGGGTGTAGAGCGCCTTTTGCCCAAAGTCACCTGGGATAGGCTCCAGCAACTCCACGTGACCCTGTTCAGGATAAGCGGTGTTGAAAATGGATGGATGGATTGGATGGATACAATGGCCACATCCAATATGGGGAATGCACTGACATATTGCTTTGAAGGGGCTACCTGGTTCAATGGGTGTATGTAGCAGAAATTAAACGAAAAAGGGGAAAAAAGATCTTCATCTGAAATGTCCCAAAGGTTTGTGGCTCTTTTGATTTCTTTTATGAAACCAGGTCAAATGGATCTTTAGTTGCTGAGACTAATGCAATATATTGCCAAAAAATGTTTGTGACAGGGATAGTCTCGAGGCGTAATGTCGGAAAGTAGACATACTGTATCTTAGTGTCCTGCGATCAAGCATCACCAAAGTTTATTTTGACATCTCGACTTATGCTCATATAAACCTCTGAAAGAATGATAGCCCAAGCATTACAGATTATACGGCAAGCATTTTCCTCTCCATAGAGGCAGTGACTACAAAGCTTATGTCACCACTTTATGAGCAAAACACTCTGTCCATAAAATACAAAAATATTGGGGCGATCATTGTGATATTTTTAGAAGTTGATGCGGGCATAAGTAGAGATGTCCACGTGCATTTTGGTGACGAGGGAGTGCCGTTTTGTGACATTTTAGTCAAAGTAAGCTTTTTTTGAGGGGTGGGGGGAGGGGGGGGTGACTGCTGCCTCAAGTGCCAGTGGACCGCACTGTCGTCGGCTCTTGTTGTGTACAAATGCGTTCATATTTTTTATTTCGTCATGTCTTGCCACATTAGACACACACACACACACACGCACACGCACACACGCACACACGCACACACTGTACATACAAAAAAATGCAGATTCACTTTGAAAAATGTGCATACCAACAGTAACGTATTTGTCGCATAAGCTTACATATGTGACATTACTTTTGGTAAGGGCATCAATCAAGCAAAATCACCCCACTGTTTCTTTAGATTTGTAATGTCTTAGTCATAAACGATTCATCATTAGTATTACACAAGACACGAATCAGTACTATGAAACACTAAAATATGAATAATAAAGCTGTGGCCTGCCTGTCTAGTGACGGGTGTGAGTGCTGGAGCCATTTTCCTACAAATATTTACAATTTAACGTTATGGAGCTTGTAAATTAATTGAATAGACAACACTTTATTCTAATTACTGTTTAAATCCATAATGGTTTTACTCAAGAGGGTGTGATCACTATGGTTGATGATGGCAGTGTTGCGGCATGACAAGTAAAGTCAAATCAATGTTGAATAATTCACACTGGCATGTGTGAAGTAAAAAAACAAGCAAATCAGCGGATCCATGAAAAAGTTGCATGGCGAGAAAATTTTTCAAAAAATTTCAGGCATGCCACTTTTCATCTGTCAGCTGATTTCCTTGTTTTCGGTTTCATTCTCGTGTGCCTCTGAAAAATTGGAAAACACAAAAAGTCAATCAAATCTCCAACAATTCCTTTAAGGAAAGAATTCTTTGTAAGAAGTTCACTCATTTTCCCCTTGAGTAAACAATTAGCTCCCAGAAATCAATGGAATGTCAGCAAAGTCAAATTCCAGCAGTGGGAGAGGAAGGCATTGAGAACTTGAAGACCATTCTCATATTAAACTGCTACATCCTAATACTCAACTAAAATATCAATGTTTCTTTTACCATTAATTGTCTCAAAGAATTCTGAAATCACAAAATCTCCTAATATTTGAGCGAAATGATACTCTCGATTGTGCAACATTTTTGACGGTGAAAAATATTCTTTCAAAGGTTCGTTTGATCAAATTCTCACCCCCTCCCCAGATGGTGGTCACGGAACTGAAAAACGAAAGCCATATTTACCCCAAAGGCCCACGGTCGATTTTTATCGTGTTGGATAACACTGTGCAGGTCCATTGTATTTCATGCACAAATAATTCAAAATATGTCTGCAATGTAAATGATGGGTCTGCCCTCTTGATGAACCTGCATTTCCTCCACTTCACATTTAATGGCTTCCTATTAATGCACCCAGCAAATTAGTCGTGAACAAAATCAATTGACCAAGCGAAGTTTGACAGATTCTATTCTTCTTAAAGTAACCAATAATTTGACACTGAGCACCATTTTGAAGATGTGACGTTTAGTTTGATTATAAAATAGCCTCCATACCCATTGCTTCCAAAAGAAATGTCAGCACATTATTTCCTCAGGAGAAGAATGGAATTTGTGGTGTGATGAAGCTGCTGTAAAAGTATACTACGTACTGTGGTATTCAATAAAGCTATATAGTAGGTATTTATTTGATTTGATTTGATTTGATTTGATTTGATTTTCTTCAAGCTTCAGCCACGAACAAAAGTGGTCTTCTTCTGGGCACTGAGGTATTCATGTAAGCAGAAAGCGATCCATCCAAGACAGGAGCAGATGGTGCGGTGAAAGCAAAGGATACCACACGATAGCGACACAAAGAGAGAATTGAAAGGAAGAATTTGATTTATCATATACTTATCATGTATGTATGTTTATATATATATATATATATATATATATAAGGGGGAGGGAAGAATAAAACGGTCTGATCAAACGTGATATGATTTTATTCAATTCTTACCTTACTGTAGCACTTCAAAATGCTCAGGATTCTTTATCTTGCCATGAGCTACACAAGCATGTTGTATAATGATTGATTTGATTTCTGTCATATAAGGACTACATGCATTGGACTTTACGACAATAGTTCGCCATCCCGTAAAGAGCTGGTATCGGGTTGCCAGAGTAACCACCACGTGCATGCGGGTAAGTAAATTGATGTTACCGTTTACACTGGCGTGTACTATTCCCGAGTGACAAGTAAAGCTTTTGCTGGTAAGCGCAAATACTTGTACGGACATTCAATTACTTTACAATTACATTTGGAGGTATTGTGGAGAATGAAAAAAAACAAACAACAATTCAATTGGTTAAATACAATTTGATCTCTGGAGTGACTGCTCATCAATCCAATAAGAAACTAAACAACCAACTGAATCTTTTGTGAGCTCCCTCGTTTTCAAAAATGTGTAAGTGAGATGTTTTTGATTTTGCCAGATTGTGATGTAACAATGTGGCTTATTTACCAAATGCCACCCCCACTTGAGTGTCTGTGAAAAGGTTTTTATAACAGGGGTCCACTGGATACAATGTATATTGTCGTGATATTTTTATTTACGCATTCATTTATTTACTCTCATTGGCACATTTGGTTTTGGGGTAATCCAAAAGTAATTAAAAGTTATTAAATGCCATTACTTTAATATTATGGTACTTGGATTACATTATAGATTGCATTTTTTAACAGGTAACTCGTAACTGTATTGGAGTACATTTTGAAAGTAACTCTCCCAACCTTGGTTGCAACAATTTCTTGACTCATTCATTTCAATTTGTCAGATGGAACTCAATTGTTTACTGCCACGGCATATATTTCCAAAGTGCGTTTTTCAACCTGTAAACGTTGGAGAGGGTCTCACTCAGCCTGTCTGTGCAATTCAGGCCTGTAAACCACTGTGGCGACAGACAGATGACTGTCGTTGGCGATTTTACGTCACATAGGATTGGAGATCGGCACCGCTTTTGAGTCGAAGATAAAGATTAAGGGGTGAATCACGGCTTGTCACATCGTCAATGAGGTCAAGAAATGCCACCATGTTGAAAGTCGGACAAGTTTAGGCACCTCTCACCATAAGCGCCCTGTGACATTCAACATGTGCCGTGCAGCCACACACACATAGTGCATTCCAAAGTCATACATCTGTAAATAAATCATTTTTTTGCCATCAAAAGTCACGTCTCGGTCTTGTTTTTGTTGTTATACAGTTTGAGGTGTCACAAAAGTAAAACACAAAAACGCCAAAGTCACGACTGTTTGACTTGGGTATGCACTTTTTAGTGTTTTACCGCTGATTACTAAATAACAGAAAAAGCTGGAAACAAAAGTTCTCTGTTGAATGAGGAAGGTCTCTTTTTCTTCAAGCTCGTAAGCAGCTGAGACTATGGAGACATCTGCTGTGAAAACAGATGGCAGTCAATGAAGTCATCTATGAAGTCCTCCTGGACAGCAGTGCTTTCTTACAATTAATCAATTCTGGATTACAATCTCGGCAGCACGGCGATGGGACTGGTTGGCACGGTACTCAACCGGTTAGCACATCTGTCTCACAGCGTCATGGGTTCAGTTTTGGCTTGGATAATGGATGGCTGGGTGGTTTACATTCTACCACTGTGTACACCTCAAATGAGTTTTACCCTTGAAGGTGACAGTCGTACACTTCCCTCCTTGGAGCACATAAACGACCAAGGATTGGAAGTCTTTTGTTTTGGTTTTCCTTTTGTGAATTGCGCTTGGAGTCAGGTCCTCTGGAGTTTTCAAAAATTGCATTTCAATTCAGCATGGCACATGTGAATATAGAAGCACCCACAAGCGTGCCTTCGCCACTGTAGTATTTGGGTTCACTAGCTAACATGCATGACATTTCATTTGCACTTCAAAGCAAAGCCGTGTCACCCGTGTCACCCTCACCCACCCTGCAGGAAGCCTCATGCGGGCAGGTTGGGAATTTTGTCATCATCCTGTAGCTCTTCCGTGTTATCGCTCTCTCCGATCCTTGGGTTTTTCCAGGTCAATGGCGAGAATATGATATCAAAATATTTTTTTTTAAATCAATAAACGCGGGCAGTGATATTGGAGTCCATTGAAAGACAATCTGCAATGTGGGGCAAGCACCCTTAGTGAGAGGGCTGTGTGTGCATGTGAGTGCCAGAAAGAGAGACGGAGTGGAGAGAGAGAAAGAGAGAGAGATGCAGTGCGGGGAATCCATGTGTGTGCAAGAAAGAGCTTTAAGTAGAGCGGGAGAAAGCAGAGCAAGCAGCAGAGATCCGAAGAGTCAGTGTGAGCTTCAGGGTCGGGGAGAGACAGCAGCAGCAAGTCCGTCTCTTTCATTCTGCCGCCTCTCAGATCTCTCCGAGCTGAGCGCGGCTGTGGAGCTGTTGCGGCTGCTGCTTGCTGACTGCGGGGGACTCTGTGGTGCTGCACACCGAGTCCACAAATCTTCTTCTCATCTGCTTCCTTTACTGCCACACAAGGTTGAAGGTTTGATGCGTCCGCTCTCGACTTGAAACACCAATGATACCTCGGCAGCACACCCTCTCACGAAGGTAGGCTCACAATACTTGAATCAACTTTGTTTTTGAACTACTGTCGCAAAGTGACTGTTCAACTTTATCCAAGATGATGCTTGCCTTGTGTGTTTTCACAACCCCCCTTCTCTTGATGAATGGCCAATATGCTTAAGGCCACTTAATTATTGTACTTATATTGTATGTTTTTGACTCACGGCAACTTTGTGGTTTGTCTTGGGTACAAACCACAAAGTTGTCGAGGTAAGATGATGTGTTATCACGGGCCCTCGAGTGCCGTCGATTAAATAAACTCATTATGAAAGTGGAGGGAGTGAATTGCCACATTGTGAGAGCGCTGCACTTGACAGTTGACGAGGTGACAGCTATTTGGAATGTGTCGTGTGGATTACGGTTAGTGTTCTCTTCGTCTCAAATGACGAGGTGGAAGTTGAACACATTTGTGATGCCCAGTGAGAAGTTGCGTTCAGCCTGTACATCAGCGGACACCGACGCGCTCCCCGTGCCCATGCGGCTGCTATTTTGCTTCTAATTGAGACTTACTCCCACATAAAGGAACAATCCTGAAATGATATGTTTGCTTTTGAAACCTCAAGTTTCACATGGCGGTGCACTGCAAACACATTTATATTGTTGTTAAGGAATTTATTCCTTACTGTGATTTTATTTAGCCCCTCTCTGTTGTTGGTTCTGTTCAAACACGAAAACAAAGAATATAGAATGCTGTTGGAGGTATTTACTGCTCACTGTGATTACAATCACCTTTAGTGCCCCTCGACCCCCACCACTTTTAGGGCCCCCTCCAGAGGACATGTTTGACATCAAAAGAGTAACTGTTATCTCAAGCATCTGTGTTCCTGCCATTACGTCAAAGATCAGACCGAAGACAATAGTGGGTAGTGGTGGTCTGGTCTCACCTCACCACTCCCAACTTTTTCCAGCTACACCGGGTCAGATGACATGTACATTTCTTTGTTTCCAGGATTTGCATGGAGGCATAACTGCCCACCTCTCATTATCATATTGTCCCTATATATTCTCATGACTGCATTTTTTTCTACGCTTCCTGGTGAAACCTGAGACTCTCAGGAATCGATTCGTGTTGCGTTGTGATAAACTGAAGAAAAGACGACGTGGTGTTGGGTCTTCTTCCACCTTATAGAGAAATAAAAGAACCTGTGTCCAAGGAGGGCCAAAAGGAAATTGACAGATCCCCTCCTCTGCAATTGCACATGTGCGTCTAAAACGGGGCTTCCCTTTCCATCCATGTTCAAATGAATTTGTGAAATGCGCACGACATCTGACAGCGCCTTGTATTTGGGTGTGTTAATATGAAGTTTGGTATTGCCAGTCTTTGACAGCCTGTCAGTCTCAGTGCTGGCCATTATTTCAAGAGATGTGCTGCTGATGTGGAACAAAACACATAAGCGTAGTTCTTTACGTACCTCTGGTGCTAATTTGATTCCACTCAAGGCCAAGTGCAAAACAGCTTGTGTACAAACATGCAAACACGATTGGAATGACAACACCGGTCAGAGAGTGCACCGGGTCTGTCATTCTTTTGAAAGGGTGTTTTACTAACTGCGGTATAATGATGAAAGCCCATCCCCAATATGCCTCATCAAAGACAGAAGATTGGTCAGTCACGCTGCCAGTATAAAAATATGCGCGGTACCAACTCGTGTCTGCCAAAGATATTCTCCATTCCCATAATGAAGACCACAAAAGCTCCTCATAATAAAAGTGTTAGCTGGGCTTCATAGTGTATTTCACAGCTGGGAAAGCAGGCTTCAGAATTCTTTGGTTGGATTGGAACTGGAAAGTACACTCACACACACACACGCACAAAACGCTACATATCACAAGTAGAATCTCTGAGTGAATTCCAAGAAAGGACACTGGATATGTTTGAAAATGAGGCTGTTTCCAAGTTTCGGGGATCAACTGTTGGAAAAGATCTACAACTTCTTCTCACAGCTCCAACAAGAAAGACTATTTCAGTTATGGGTAGTGGATGAGAATCAGCATCGGATGTTGTTGGGCTCAGTCAGAAAAGGGTGAGACCTGCGCGTCGAAAAGAGCCAGATGAGGTGACTCGGGCATCTGGTAAGGATGCTTCCTGGACGCTGCCCTGGCCAGGTGTTCCTGGCACATCCCACGTTCCCTAGTTAGGCAGCTGGCCCTTGAGCCAAGAAGATAAGCAGAAGAAAATGGATAGATGGATCGATGGATGGACGGATGGATGAACGGATGACTCATGGATAGCACAGTTAGAATAAACAAACAATTCGATGACATTCATTTACACAATTTTCTGCAGTTGTTTTGTGGAAAAAAAAAATCAATCAAACAATAACTGAGTCATAAGAGGTGGTGGCACGATTTCATTTAGTGACTCTACATCTGTGCGCCCTCATTACCCTTCAACTGCATGTGTCTGTGTTGCAATTATACAATCAAGTTATTACTGCCGTACGACAGTCCACAGGCGTTGGCAACAGTTTTCAGATCTGTGTGGGAGAGAGGGCATTTTGCAGTGCCATGTCAGGCCTTGATCATAAACAAAAGGGTGAATGGGATCGTTCAAGGAGGACGACTGTACCTTGCAGCCTCAACAAAGCAAGTTCAAGCTTCATCAGACAACTGTGCATTTGCTGTTTTCCGGCTCTCTGGTGGTCATATTTCCCCCCCGGTTAAAACACCTTACCTTGCCCCCTGTAAAGACGCTTGCTGTGTTTATGTCATGTTGTTTCAATGAATGATGGAAGATCAAGGCAGGCGCTATTAATTTTCATGTGCAGTTAAGGCAATCAACAACCTGATAAGGCGTCATGGGAAAGCTGGAGTCTATCCCATTCGAACGGGGGAGAGGCAGAGTATATTGAATGATGACTCAATCACAGAAGTCCGGACTTGTCTCCACCATGGCGGTTGTATCAATGGAATGAACGTTCTAAACAATTAGCAGGAATGTCACAAAAACATCTTTCTCTTTTATCTCTCTTTTGAATCGACTGAGTGTTTGAGGCCTCAAACAGCACGAACGTGCGATGAAGTAGCCTAACACTACACATGTATTTCTGGTGTCAGTTTTTGGGGTGAAATGTTGCACTAAACATAGCATTATTTGATGAAGCAGCAGCTCAGTGACAAAGTATGTTTTTTTCCCCCCTCATCTGAATGAAACCATAATTTGGAAACAATATAATTGACCTGTATAAACGGATTAGAGTATTTACAAGTGGCTCGCAGTGACACATCATGATACATAGATGTCAGACGGGAGCGCTGGGGATGCCAAAGGAAGGTTTCACTGTGGCTAATACTTTGACCTTACTTACTTCGATCATGGCAATCAATAAGTCTGCAGACTTCACCAGGTCGGGTTTCTTTCACATCTAATCCCTTGTCCCCTGGACTTATCTCCTCGTACTTGGACATGCAAATGAAGTGATGACATCAGTGGTATGTCAAGCAATAATGACCTTGACCTCACTGGCATGGGAAGTATGCAGCCCGCAAAATGTTCTAGTATGAAAAAGGTTAAAAAATAGAGCCGTTAGGACCTGTAAACTTATCACTCTGATCATTATTATCTGTGTCAGTTAATGATTGCTGTCCACTCATACATGTGAACAATGTGTAATGCTCTCATCGGTGTCATTCCAGCTTGGAGACCGTCATAGTTTTACTGAAGCAACAATGCATAAACTAACAAAAGAAGAACACACACTGAGATAAATACAGAACAATAAAATCAGTGGGGAGAAAAACGTGTAAGCCGTCTTAACACCGCTGTGTTGTGACACAGCCTTATCACCCACCACCCATGTGCACTCCAGTTTTCTTTTGGTCTGGTTTAAAAATATCAATGTGATTGCAGCAGGGAGCCACGCGAGCAGCTGCCATCTACTTGTGACTGTGTAGTTCTCATACTGTGTTACACTTTGTCTTGCATTGTGTGCCATGAATTGGATCCGTTCTCACTCGTTTTTGCAGTACCTATTTTATTGATAGATTAAATCTTATGGACCCGCGACCCTAGTGAGGATAAAGCGGTTCGGAAAAAGAATGAATGAATGAATAAACCTTATGGATATGTCTTGGTGATGATGATCATATATATGTTCAGGTGTTTATAGGGGGAGTTTGCAGTATTAAACTTGCTAGAAACATTTGAATGTTCGCCATGTAGCCGTACACCTCACTAAAGTTCTTGAGTGATTCTCAAAAACATGCACGGTAGGTGTATTGAACGCTCTAGATAGTCCTTCGGTGTGACTGTGAGTGTGAATGGTTGTTTGTCTATGTCACAGGTGTCAAAGTCAATTCCCGGGGGCCAGATCTGGCCCTCCACATCATTTTATGTGGCCCGCGAAGGCAAATCAAGCACGTCAAGTTCCATGATGTTTGCTAAAGTCTGAACCAAAATTTCAAATTGTCATCTGGAATCCATAATAATAATAGAGATATTGCAAGCATGTTGCTTGCATATTGCAAGGATGTATAATCAATTAAAATGACATTTAAAAAAGGGAGTTACATACCTGTTGAGAACAAATGTTGCTAATTCTGTGTTACGTCTGAATTCTGTCAGAAGAGGAAAATCCACATCACTGACCGCTGTTTCGATTTTGATGTGCCAACTTGTATTGAGCAAAGATCCATCAAAATCACGTTTTCTCTTTGTTATGCTGGCCCGATGACATTGAGGGCATTGGTTATTGTGTTCACTCGAACTAATACAATACCATGCATCCTTATTTATTCATATAGCCGTTTAAGCAAAAGTGCTTTACAGAACATAAACAAAAAAGGGTATGGGCATTTTTCGACCAAAGAGTCAACATTTCACAAATAGTCTTATGCTAGTCTCAGTTGTTGAAAAAGGAAGGATGGACACCCCCCCACCCAGAGAAACGTACATACCTGTCAACCTTTCGGAGCGCCAACCCATATAAACTACCAAAAAAATCCTTATAAAGAGCAAAAAATCCTTATAACATACCAAAGCATTTTATATGTCAAAATAACGGCAGAAAAAACCCCACGAAATATGAATGATATATTTGTTTCCTTGTAGAACTTGCTTGTACACTACCGAAGTATGCAATGAATACTCTGCTGTTTTCAACTAGGAACCACGTGATTTACTGGAACGTTACCGGAAATGAAAGCATTCGAGTAGACGAGCACCATTCTGGGCAAAAGCAAACGGAACTACCTGTTAGGGGAAAAAAAAAAAAACGGAAATTTTCAGAATCCGTATGATTTGTGCGATATGGCCATATACGTAAGATTCACCACAAAATCCGTATAAAATATGGCTAATCCATATGAGTTGACAGGTATGAACATATTCTACCTTAGTTTCAGCAAAACTCCTGAAACGCAAGGTAAGAGGTTAGTGCAATGCTGAAGGGGTTTGGTTGTTATGAGTGTACCTGCAAGTGCAGGGTCAATGATGGACACCTCGTCTGTCAAGCCTTCGGTTTCTGATTTCTCAGAAATAAAATTAGACTTCCAAGGTCCACACAGTTTTCACAGTTCAGTTCCCTCGTGGACTCCTGTCACGGTAACAGTTTATATAATCAAAAGTGTTTCAATTATCAGAAAAGACAAACTGAAAAATATGTCAACAGTGTGGAGTCACAACAGCCAAGAGCAATTTTGTAACACCAGGGACAGTAATTGCGGGTCACAGTCAAGCTCCCTGGTGTGGTCTCCACAGATGGGAGGCTACATTAAGCGTCTTATATTTCATAACATGCCTGCTTGAATGGCATGGCAGACACCTGTGAAACATTGTTACACATACACTGTGCAAAATGAATTATACTCTACAACCAGTAGATAAAGCTGAGGTTAACATTTCGTGAATGAGAATGGTTCGGCCCTCGGGCAAAACATTCTGAATGACAAGCGTCCTTTTTTCCCCAGTGTCAGCTCTCCTCATGTGCAAAGTGCATTATGTATGACATTCAGACACACACACACACACACACACACACACACACACACACACACACACACACACACCGATGCGATAACAGAGAAAAATTTGCAAATACAACTGGAAGGCTATAGACATTAAATTAATTGGTTTGGTTCATTGCCGATGGCCATGAGAAGCAGAAAACACACAAAAAATGGGAGCATCAAAGATCCAAGAGTGTGGATGTGCGTATAAGTGCGGTACAGAAAAAGGTGGAAAACTTAGATGACATGACAGCTTTACTCTGCAAGCTTGTGCGTCGGTGAAATGAGAGACAGAATGAGTAAGAAGCTGGATTTAAAGTCTCACTGGCATTACGTGTCAGTCGTCTGAATTACTCCCCAGCCTGTCTCATCGTCAACAGGAAAAGACTCAGGCAATGTGTGTTGTCTCCGTGTTCAATTAAACAAGATTAAGAGAGTTACAATTTCAAAATAATGTAAAAGTTGATCATCTGCCTTTTTACATAGAGTGGAAATTTCACAATAAAACCTCAAAACAAACCCCCCCCCCCTTAAAAACAAAACGAGAGCTACCCCATATAGATCATCAAGCTTGGCATTCCTAAATGTTTTAAGTTTTGTAGATCTGTTAAGTCTGTTATTAGACTCCTGCACACTAAAAATTAGGGACTCTTTATTGGTACCTTGGGCATGGCCTGATATCTCTCAGTATTTAAGCTTGAGTTGCTCAATGACACATTACCATGACATCAAGCTTTCTTCCATGCCAGAACGTCAAGCTTTCTTCCATCCCATCTGCATTCAGCCCTTCTCTCGATTGTTACCGGTACTTTATATTTTTAGGTGTAAGGACATCTCCACATCTGTGTGCTGTCTGCTTCTGCTTCTCAGTCTAAATTCTGCTTCTTACCTGCTTCTACAAACTGCTGTAGGTGGAGTACAAATTAGACATACAGTACAAAAACAATGCAAAGAAAAAAAAAACTTACATAAAAACAATGAACACTACGAAACACGAAATCAATGCCGGGTTAAAAACCAAAGAATAAAAATGTGTTTTTAGACATGTTTTGAAAAGTTGCTGTACAAATATCCAGAAGTAAAAGTCATGGAAAAATGAACTTAAAAAAAAGAGGTTTTCTAATCCGTTTATCCTCACGAGGGTGGTGTGGGGTGCTGGAGCCTATCTCAGCTATCTTCGGGCAGTCGGCGGGGGACACCCTGAACCGGTTGCCAGCCAATTGCAGGGCACACAGAAACGAACAACCATCCACGCTCACACTCACACGTAGGGACAATCTTAGAGTGTTCCTGCCAAGCATGTTTTTGAAATGTAGGAGTACTGTACCTGGAGAAAAACTACGTAGGCATGGAGAGAACATGCAAACACCACAGAGGAAGCTGGAATCGAACCCTACACATGCAATGTGTGAGGTGGACAAGCTAACCAGTCGATCACTGTGCCACCATAGAGCGGAGATGTCAGACGTAAATCTGTCTGGCGACACTATGATACGGGCTGACAAACATTAATACGTCATGTAAATCCATTGATTGTTGTTTTTTGTGTCGAGTGTTGAGACACTCGATATACCGTCTATAAACGTGTATGCACACATGACGATGAAATCTTGGTGGTCGAATTTCATCCCCTCTGCCTTCCAAGAGAGTTTGGCCAGATTCGATGGACTGAGGCCGGACTATGTGGGAGCTGCAGCCAGGACCTCTCAGTCCCAATCAGTTACCAAACCCGTCCTGTTGCTCGAGATTTTAATTCCTGTGTCCTGTCCATTCACTTGCCATTCACTACTCTAGTCTGTGGATTATCCAAACTGCCTGGCACGCACCTTGGATAAGTGCTATGTTATTATACCAGACGCCTACAATCCACCTGCAGGCCTGCTCTGGGGAAATTTGACCATAATATCATTCACTGTCAGTGCTTCAATGCCACAGGGCTCTGAGATGGGAAAAGAGAGTGACCAAGGATATAGTGAGCTGGACAGAGGACTGTAAGGAGGAAATGAGATACGAGTTGGAAACTACTGACTGTTTGTTTCTGAAATCATGTGACACCTCTCATCAGCTAGTTGATACTTTTAGATCTATCTACTTGTCAGAGTTTTTCTCGGACACAGTTAAAGAAATGACTCGGCACACGGAAAATTGTCTTCATTAACCGCGGGAGGGATATCTGAGGGTGAACGACGGTTGTTGCCCCGGTAATCATGCTCAGAGTTCCCTGTCCGCCAGTTTGAACTTTTATTGTTACATATGCAAAATACAAGAAAAACACTGCCCCCGATATTTGCATACCACGCCTCCGGTCCGGCCCCTCGGTAGTGATTGGTTACCTTGGTTTAAGCTTTGAACCACCAGTACGTTGACGCCTTTCTGTCTGGTCGACAATGAATCAACAAGATGCAGACTTTGCAGACGACAAATGTCACCTGGGCACGACAGGCGTTCTCAAATCGTCTTTTGTTGTTCAAAAACGCTTTGTTCCCGAATTGTTCAGTCCCACTTTGTGACCGAGTCTATCCTTCCTCCCTCTGTTCGCTCCCTTGCTTTTACGTGATAATTGTGGCCTTCAAAAGCCCTCCGCCCAGACGGCTGACGCCTTTGCGCACAGGCATTTGGGGGCGCTGGATACGCAACCAAACGTCTAGACGTACCCAAATTAAATGAAACTTTAAACATGATACAATTTTGCTCATAGATTTCTCTATCACTACTGTTTAAATGAAAGTCTATCAAACAAAGCAAAACTGTTGAAATATTCCTGAATAAAAACTAATGTATGTCCAGTGAGTTGAAGGGATGCATCTGTGAGGGAAAAAAAAAAAATCTGCCTGTAAATATGGTAATGCTGAGCTAGTTGTGGAAAAACGATGTGGATTAAAATGACAAGTGAGAAAAGCAGAAAGAGGATACAAGGACAAAGTTGAGCATCCATATTTTTTGGGAAACGCTGAGAAAGCTTGGGACGGTTTAAATGCGATCATGGGCCGGGAAACTAAGAAAAAGCTCATCCCTCTGTCACAGTCTGAGTGTGTTTCCATTACACTCACTGAACATGAAATGGCCTGTCCTGCATTCAACTGAATTCTGCACCTGGGCCTGATGTCCTGAGAGTTAGAGTATTAAAAGCAAATGACACCCCGTCACCCCGTTCAACACATTGGCTGAGCATCTTCAAGTTTCCACTAAATATTCCAGGATCCTTTTCATTCATTTCACGTCTGCGTTTCACACCTGGCACCTTCACTCTCTCCTCAGAAATTTCCTCTCTGACCGCTTTCATCAGGTCCTTGTCCATGAGTCTCAGTCCTCTATCACAATGATTATGTAACACAGGTGCACCACAAGGGACAATATACTGGTAATCATCTTTACTTTGTTCCTTATACACTAATAAATTCCATTTGGCCCAGGACAAGTTTAGTCTGTTTAAGCATGCAGGCGATATGGCCTTGGTTTCCTTATTAAAAAAGGGGGACTCAGTGGGGGAACAAGTAGATATAGAGCACATGTATCTTCTCTTCAAAACTGGTGTGATTTAATATAACTAAAAACTAAGGAGCTACTTATTCCTAAAAAGAACCCCGTGCAGCCCCGACTAAGTTGCAATGGCAGTGTACGTTGTAGTACATGGAATGAAGATTTGGTTGCGGCAGAGTGCAGGCAAGGGGCGGACGTGCTCACCACCTGCTGGGAAGCGGGAAAAACAAGGCAGAGGAGCAGGCATAATTTCCAAAGTGCGCTTACTCACAAAAATGACACTAAATGAAAGAAATCATGGGACAGGAGCAGCCGTAGGGAATTGATTGGTCGATACAAGGAACAGGGCGGATGAGAATACTGTAAGTGAAAATGAAAACCTAAAGAGTTGACAAGACAAAGCAAACTGAAAAACATGACATAACATGACACAAAAACAAAATCTAATCAAAACAAAGACACAGATCATGACAATGCTGACCAAAGTTGCCACAAGCATGCGGTTGTTGTCTTTGCATTTGCTGGCTGATGACAGTTTGGCAACGACGATGGAGCTTTACTTTGTGGCGCTACCCCATGACTTGCCGGGTCATTCCTGGCTATTGTTAACGTTTCAATGCCCTAACTTTTGTCAAAAATAGAATAAATTTTTTTCAGGTTATAATGATAA
>NW_017805153.1:3101582-3102001 GCF_001891065.2 Hippocampus comes | reverse complement strand
ATTTACTTTTCTGGGAATAACATAAATTTGTTATTTTATTTTCATAAATATGTTAACAAAATTATTCTCTGTATTCTTTACGTCATATTATTTCCACTTAGTCGAGTGGCTTTCAATGTTATTTTAAATAACATTGAAAGCCACTCGCTAGCTTGCGTTGCCAGGTAAATTAAACTTGCTCGGGCCTTCAGATTAAACAGAGCAGGCCCCTGTGCGCTGTAAGTGAACGGGCACAGTCAGGTTTCAATAGCCAATCAGATCACGAGTCTCAGACTTGTGATCTGTATCCTGTATCCTGACTTGTTCTCGTCTGCGTACTCGGGCTAGCTAGAAGGCCTTACGTCGAGACTGGCCGTGCGCATTCGGTGATTGGATTAGCACCTTTTCTGTTTCCTGAGAATTGTATCCTGACTTGTTCA
>NW_017805153.1:3065077-3101062 GCF_001891065.2 Hippocampus comes | reverse complement strand
ATGACAAAGATACAAAAATGTATCAAATAAATCTGCTCACCTGCAATTTATAATGGCGCATTGTAGTCACCTTCGTGCACGAAAGTTCGTTCAATCTCAGCTGCTCAACATTTTCAGTTATTTGCTGTTGTATCGCCGATTTTCAAAATGCAAATGATCTGTTTATTTTCAAAGAATAGTTTGTTTTGTTATTGTTTGGTTGGTGTCTTATATGAAACTGCGACATTGTGCAATTTATTGGACAGACTTGTTTAAGATCACACAGCGTAATTTGGGTGGCATTTTATTTCGTATTTTTTAATCATCTTTTTATTTTTGACTATCTGTAAATGTAGTTTCCTGCTCTTAATTGTGAATGCATACTTGATGGTTTTAATTGCTCCTGAAATTAAGTGCTGCTTGACGAGCCTATACAGTATTGTGTTCATGTATGTGACGTCACTGAAGGCCTAAGGTTGAAATGCACGGCCCGCCACTGACTGATCGTGTGTACGCATTTAAATAATTTTAATTATGGGTCAACATATTTGTTTGTACTGCAAAGTTTTAATTCTGTAAATATTTGACAATATTTAATTTTGAAAACACCTTATGTGACCCTTAATCCAGGTTAAAAGTTTTTTGTTGGTGTTTTTTTTTTCTTTTGGGAGTAATCATGAAATGAGAATTGGAAAGTAAAATGTGTGTTCAGTGTGTAGGACCATCACAATTTTGTCCCTAGTTTTTCAATAGGGTACATAATTGCAAAAAGGGTGGAATTGTCATCAATGGCAATGAGTTTCAACATTTTTTAAAATTATTAAATATATTGAAATTAAACACAATGATTGACACATAATGAATTTATGAGAGGAACCCCACTAGTCAAGTCAAGCCAAGTCAAGTTTTAATTGTCAAATATGCTCTATGTGCAACATACAAGCACAGATGAAATGACTTTCCTCTCTCAACCACAATGCAAACATGCAGTGCACTGAAACACACACAGCTAAAAATAAGGGTAGCAAACTGAACTGCATAAAAATATATGAAGACATAAATATATAAATATGAATAAATAAAACAAATAGCAAACAACAGACAACCAAGGGCACTTGTGATTATTGCGGGTTAAAGCTTAGGTAGTGAATTGTTTAAGTGCAATAATCGGATGTCAGATGCTGAGGGAGGGTCACCGTCTGTGGCAGGAAGCAGGGGTAGAGAAAGGGGGGAGTGTGGGCAGAACAGGGAGGGAGTTGAGTCTCCTGACCGCCTGGTGGAATAAACTGTTCTTCAGCCTGCTGGTTCTAGCACAGAGACATCGCAGTGTCCTCCCCGATGGCAGCAGGTCGAAGACGCTGTGAGATGGGTGGCTGGGTGAACCTATTGTGGAACCTATTTGACCTACATAAAACTGTGAGGAAACAGAGGGAACTTCAATACTGCTGTTCTATCTCTGAGAACAAATTAAATTAAAATGCATGAATTGTTTTGTGTTAGAGCAGCCCGGTGGTCGACTGGTTAGTGCGCCGGCCTCACGGTGCAAAGATCCAGGGTTCGATTCTGATTCTGTGGAGTTTGCATGTTCTCCCTGTCCCTGTGTGGGTTTTGTCCGGGTCCTCCGGTTTCCTTCCACATTCCAAAAACATGCCTGGTAGGTTAATGGATCACTCTACATTGTCCCTAGGTGTGCGTGTCAGCACGGATGGTTGTTCATCTATGTGTGCCCAGCGATTGGCTGGCGACCGGTTCAGGGTGTCCCCCGCATGCTGCCCGAGGAAAGCTGGGATAGGCTCCAGCATGCCCGTGAACCTTGTGAGGATGAAGCGGATCGGAAAATGGATGGATGAATGTCTGGTTGGATTCTGGGGACAGAAAAGTCACCAACAGCCAGGAATGCCCCCAGTCACGTGTCCCCACTGCCGCTGGTGTGAATATTTTAAGACTCGCAGTGGTAGGAATAGCTGAAGCTAAGGGGACTAACTGCTATTCTCATCTACCACCAGCCTATTTTCTTACTCGTGATAACAGACAGGCGAGTTGAAAGTCCTTTGTAAATTGGCAATTGGAAGACGAGCTGCCAAAAATGATTAGCGATTAGTCGACCTGTAGTTTTAAACATCGATGCAGAGTAGTAAAGTTGCCTCATCGGTTCAGTGCAGTATTTCTGATTCCATTGGAATAGGAACTGAAAAAGGTTTGAGAGCACAGTATTCCAGAAAAAGAAACTGCACAGATGACGAGTGAACAGATTCAATACCAGAAATGTAAGTAATAGTAATAATACCTGAAGCAGTGCCTTTCCAGAGACCAAAAAGACAATAACTCACAGGAGTTGATTCAAATGTATCAAATGCATGTGCATGTGTGTGTATTCATGATGTGGAAAGTATTCTTCGGGGAATTCCTCAAAAATGTTCAGAAAATAAGCGTCATGAGCTTTCGTAGGGAGAAAGTTTTAAGAGGTGAGTGAAGATTTGTCACAAATACGTCCTGAGTTTGGCAAAGGGAACAAGCCAGCATCAGTTTTTGCATGGAGGAGACAACAAATAAGATTTCTATTGTGTTTAAAAGTACCACACCACACCCTGAACGTTAAGTAAGATTAGTTGACAAGTATGACTGGTAAAAAAAAAAAAAAAAAAAAGCTCCCTCGTTCTCCTGGGACAAAAATGAACGTGCTGGTGTTTCTCTATTCCATTTTGAGCGACTACATGCGGTCAAGAATATCTCATCAGATGCATTCACATCTAAATAACATCTGTACAGCAAACTCCCCAAACATGTATTATGCATAGGAGCACGCACAACTCATTAACTTTGAAATGACTCCTTCAACAATCTCCACGGTTGCTTCTCTATTCATCCCTCTTCCCTCTCTTTGTTTTGTCAAAAGGATGACGTCACAGACCGTCTTAATGGTAAATATTTCAATTCACACACTTGTATCAGACCAAATGTGTTACGAAAGTAGACACACACCGAACTTGTCACGTGAGGGTACACACTAAACATGGAGCTGGAGTCGTTAAAATGTAGTGAGGATGGGAAGGGAAGATGTAGTGGTCTTAAAACCAGACAAGACGCATTTATGTACATATCTAAAAATGACACAAGTGGGGTTGTATTGTCCTTGCAATGCATCTTCTCCAATAAAGCGAGCGTTCCGGCGTTGCCTTGAGATGCGAATGACCCACCAAAGAAACGAGCAGTCGTGCCAAATTTTTGCTTTGCCCTCACTGGCAGTGGCGATTGTATGATTTACTTTTGGGGGCTTGGGGTGCCAAAAGGGGGTCCATACTGTATTGCAGGGGGCACTCAATTGCTGCTATTCCTGTTATTAGATGTAATGTAGCCTATAGCAGTGGTTCCCAACCACCAGGCTGCGGGCCACTTTGGACTGAGCCGCTGCGGGCCACGCAGCCCAAAAAAAAAAAAAAAAAAAAAAAACCACACACACAAAAAAAAACCTTACACTACTTCTGGTTTTATTGTCCAAGGATGGATTTTTTTTTTACTTTGAAATGTATTGTCTTGGACACCTAATGCTAATATTAAACCCAAAGCAAGCAACATTTGTTAAAAAAATATATTAAGAACATTTTTTTTAATGTATTTATTTATTTTTGCAATGGAGAAAAGGCCCAGTGAGGATTCAACACAAGAGCCTATGACCACAAAGAATAACAAAGGTGCATTTCACAAACAATACCAAGAGGAGACCTACTTGAAATATGGATTTATCACGACAGGTGATTCTCACGCACCAAGCCTGCTCTGCGCAATATGCGGCAAGCAGCTTCTCCAATGAGTCAATGAAGGCGTCAAAACGGATTTGTCAACCAATGGAAGTGCCTCGAGAGTGTCACACTTGGTGGCTAACCACATTGCTCAAGCTCAAAAGTCATTCAAAATTGGTGAAAAAAAAACCAACCACAATGGATTTGCGTTTATTGTTGTAGCATTGCATTTTTGTGCACAAACAAATACATTTATCATGTACTGCTTCAACTCAAGCTGCATTAAAACCATCTGTATTCAAACGTTCTGTTGATATTGTAGTGTGGAGGCGATGACTTCATTAAACACTTCATTAAGCGCATAAGTGAAACGAGGTGAACCTGAACATTTCTTTTGTGGCTGTGCCATACTTAAAAAAAACAATGATGTGAACTCTACTTCAGTTGGAGCAGACTGCTTTGCATGGAATAATAATATCTCTTCAGAAGTGGACCACACGGCTCGGTCTGGCTCGAAGAACAGCTTAGTGAGTCAAGCTCAATGTGTAGGACCGATGCTGAGAGTTGGGCATCATTTGAAAGCGTATGTTTCGACTCACACTCACCGTAATTACATTGTCTAAACTCATCAAAGGCCCCATTACTCTCTTACTTTAAATTCCAGCAATTACTGACATTTCAGCTCCTGTTAGTTTCTAAAATGAATAAGATTGAGGATCCTTTATTCCCAGGGGCCTTTCTCAGACACCATTAAGAAAATTTCCCTGTTAAACGTTATCTAATTGTATCCCATTTTCATGAAATAAAGACAAGCAGTGGGTGGATTCCTGTGGAAGTTTTGGTGAAGTGCAGTTGTGCCTTGAAGTCAGAGTTTAATTTGTTACTTGACAACGATCGTAATTTAAAACACTCAAATCGTCTTTCTCTTGCGGAATGAATGGAAATGCCATTAATTCGCTCCACCCTCCCATAAAGAAATCAACCATAACAATCAAGTGTGCTTTTAAATGAGTAAAACATATATATATATATATATATATATAGTAGTCCAGTGGTTAGCACGTCGGCTTCACAGTGCAGAGGGGTTCAATTCCAGCCTCCCTGTGTGGAGTTTGCATGTTCTCCCCGGGCCTGCGTGGGTTTTCTCCGGGTACTCCGGTTTCCTCCCACATTCCAAAAACATGCATGGCAGGCTGATTGTGCACTCTAAATTGTACGTCTTGGCCACCTTGGGCAGTATAAAACATACATGCAGATATACTATACTGGAGGCTCAGCTCTAATCGGCTTCTCAGTACGGCAGTAATAGTTGTTATTTGTAGAGGATCAAGAATTTGATATATGTGAGTAATGTTACATGATATGTCTATATATGTTGCAGCTCCGCTTGGTTTCAGATATCCACTGCTTTAGAGGGAACAACACAGCCACATTGATGGTAATTGTTAGCCCATGTTCCTATGGAGTTTCACATTTTATGTTAGCATTCAGACAGCAAAGGCTACCTGCTAAAATTATGTTTGTTTAACCTTCAGCTGAGTGACAATAAACAATTTGAAGGCTCTACTTTGAAGAATATTTACTAATAACATCTGCCAAACTGCCACTTGCTGTGAAATGAATGATAAACCCGAAAATCCGGTCGCTCATATCTCAAGGCACCACACTGTATGTGGTTTTACATTCAAAGCTTAATGTGCACTAGGTCTTATGCAGTGTTGCTGTTTTTTCAACTTGATGCCATTTGTCATTTTTTTTAACATATCATCTGGTGGGCGGCCCAGTATAGTCCAGTGGTTAGCACGTCGACTTCACAGTGCTGAGGTACCGGGTTCAATTCCAGCTCCGGCCTCCCTGTGTGGAGTTTGCATGTTCTCCCCGGGCCTGCGTGGGTTTTCTCCGGGCACTCCGGTTTCCTCCCACGTTCCAAAGACATGCATGGCAGGCTGATTGAACACGCTAAATTGTCCCTAGGTGTGAGTGTGAGCGTGCATGGTTGTTCGTCTCTGTGTGCCCTGCGATTGGCTGGCAACCGGTTCAGGGTGTCCCCCGCCTGCTGCCCGAAGACGGCTGGGATAGGCTCCAGCACCCCCCGCGACCCTAGTGAGGATTAAGCGGTTCGGAGGATGAATGAATGAATGAATATCATCTGGTCTATTTTGAGAATACTTATTCTATTTATATTTTATATCATTGTTTACTGTTGTAACCGAGGATCTACCCACTGTGGCATCAATAGTGGTCTCGTGAATAGTCAGGGATATTGTGTTCTGGCATGTCTTTGGCACTACACATCATATGAATTAATGTTGAGTTGCATTTTGAATTTTTTAATTTCCCCGTCACCCCTTCAACGGAAGATAGAAATTACACAGCTGGTGTTACGTTGTTGTTTCCCACAGAATTGCACTCTACCATAACCTCCACTAACACTATATACAGTACGTACTGTTGTGTCCTCATCCCAAAATGTGGGAAACTTGAGTTTGTACGGTAATACTGGAGACCGCAATTCGTTATGCACTGCCTCACTCACATGCAACAGCATGATTGTCAAACATGAATGGATGTATAGTTTGGTCTTGGTTTAGTTCTTAGGGTCCTGATTTTCCATATTTTTAACAAGCGCCTTGTGATCGCAGTAAAATAGAGCGCATCTGATTTATTTATGAGTTTAACTTTTCCCAGCTCAATCCTGTCTCATGATCTCTTTAAGTAGTCCCCTCAATCTCATTAATTTCTTGCAGTTATTTGTCTATCCATAGAGACTATGATCAGGTCATTAAAAATATTTCATAGAATTTCTAAGACACATTTATGGAATAATTACTCATTTCAATCTTGAGAATGAAGCGTTTGTATATGTTCAATACATAGGATTTAACGCAGTGTGATACTAATACAAAAAAGACTCCAGTCTATCCAATGGTAGATAAAGTAAGATAAGATAAGATATCCTTTATTTGTCCCACATTGGGGAAATTTACAGTCTACAGCAGCAAGATTGGGTAGAAAGAAGAAAAACAAAAAAAAAACAAAACAAAAAAAAAAAAAACAAAGTGTTCGCATTCACAAAATAAATGTTACAGTTTCACTGTACACCGTTCCGTTAAGTGCAATATAAATATCGATATAGATAAGGTGGCTGTGCTATTTACAATTGTTTTCCACATCATTTAGTTTTTATTCAGCAGCCTGACAGCAGTCGGTAGGAACGAGCGGCGGTATCTCTCCTTCTTGCAGCGCGGGTGTAACAGTCTCTGGCTGAAGGTAGAGGGAGGTCTGTAATGTATTAGTACAGTACTAGAGGGAAAAAAAAATTAGGCTTTTCTTTTGTCTTTGTTAAGCGGTCGATGTTAATACAATGGGTGACTTTTAGGCTAACTTGGTGGTCCAGCAAGATTTTCTTCAAACTAAGTGAATGGTATACAGAGTGGTACTTGCATGGCCATTCTCTTGACTGTGACTGGTGTTTCTCTTCAGTTTTGTCTTCCTGTGCTTTCTGGTTGTATGGCGTCACATGTCAATCACGACTTTGTCTGTGATGTCACTCAGCTTGTGCATGTCATACATTCATAACTGCAACAATGACACATACGTACTATTATACACACTACATAATGTAAGCCTTATAGATTTGCGGGTTGGAAAAGATTACAATTTACATTCGTTTGCTAATTCTGTTCGAACAAATATGAAAGTGGTCCATTCTGTCTGCCTGACCACTTCCCCGCACAGATGTTTTGCAGTAATTATATTGATATCAATGTCACAACAACACTTGAAAGCCCACATCTCATAAAGATTCCCATGGCAGTATGGCAGTTTGAGAGGAACAGTTGGTGAATTCATCAAAAGTAAAAGCTGGCTCGCACTCCTGTAAATCAGAAGACTTTGAGAAGATTTGGAAAAGACCATTGGGAAACTATCATCTCACACCTGCTCACATTTAAAGACAAGTTGTGGAGTTTTTGGTCACAGTCTCGTCTTAGATTGAGATTTTACGAGATTCTTTCGGCATCCCCCCATTGCAATTTCTACCCAACATGTTCTTGGTAGAAGTGTCCTGTTTCCGGTTTTGTTAGAACTCATCTATTGATTAGTTGCGTCACGTCACCCCAAAGACAAAAATATGTGTGATCAGGCCAAAACTCAGAAAAAACTGATGCATGACACAATCAAAATGACGGGAGTGTGTTGCGACTCCAGGAAAACTTTAAAACTTCACTTTTTAAGGTTGAGACTGTGGAAATTGTTGGGTGTGAATCCAGCTAACAAATACGTGGGGCCCTATTTTTGTGCCAAGTGCAAGTCTAGCACAAAGCGCAGTCTAACTGTGTGCATGGGTGGAACTTTCTTTCTATTCATATTTTGCTAGACTTTGCGCAGGCAGAATTGGGCGAAATGGTTTTGTGCACCACTGTGGAATGGGTGTAGTCTTATCTCATTTGCATCAAAATCAGGGCATTCCGAGCACAATCCACCCAACTGGCTGGGGTTCCTGCCTGACAATGGCATGTAAACTGCAAGCTCTCCCCTTGTGGTAGTCGGCTGTGACAAATGGAGACCGCCGTGCACCCCCGATCATTTGTCTGTGTGTTACAGTATAATTTAGTACACAGTCAAGCAAAGTGCTGTTTTGATTTTCATTAGCTGCAGGAGGTTGAACCCTGCTGCACTTTAGAGCAATACAATGACACTAATTACTGCCTTAGCACTTCAAAACCTGGAAAAATTAGCTTAACCACTACATGTGGAGTTCTCTTTTTTTTTGTTGTTGGTTTCTGCCTCTGCGAAAAGTAGATTTATTTTGAGTGTGTCATGCATTTATGCCAGTTCTATACTTTTGCCTAAAGCAGACGGGGACCCAAAGTACATTTGTCTTTCGCATTTTATTATTGGTCTGGTAAAATTGATTTCCTCATAAAAGAGCCATTAGGATGAAGTGATCTTTGTTGATATGAATCTTGTGCTGAGGAAGGCATCACACAAATTGAAGATTAATGAATGATATGAAATGTTTTCCTGGAAGATTGATAAAGCAGGGCCTCGGAAGCTCGCTGCCATTGATGATCAGCTGATTGCGATTGTAGATGCAGTCTTGGGCTTGGCTTGAGTTCCTGTTAAAGTAGGGAACAAAAATATCCGAATGTGATGAAGTCATCCATGCCACGTGGTGTAATGATGAGTTTCTTCTTCCTGTTTTTGTCGACAATACATTTAAATCATTTGTGCAAATCCTGCTGGATCCTGACTTTGCATGTTTGTTTGTTTGGCAAGCTGCAGAAAGAGTGTCTTGGAGATGGGCCTTGCTGGATGACGGATCATTCTATTATATTTTTTAAGTCACCCCACTGGGAGGCACAGCTATAGGGGGTGGGAGGTACGGGGGGGCACAAACAATCTCGGGGAGGCAGTCTCCAAGGGCCCATTTCACATCGAATATGTGCGTCCACCATGTCAAGATGATCGTCCCTGACTCCAATTTAAAGGAAATGAAAGGAGACGCTCTAATTGGCCACCGTTGAAGACGCCTGTGTCCACTTCACAACAGTGGTGCTGCCCCTCCTTCTTGCAGATCCGCCAGCCTGCACTCATCTGCAAAATTAGTAACATTACCACCTCCTTTCTGGGAGACATCACAGGCCACGCAGTGTTGAGTCAAAAATAGAGTCCGTACAGTTAAGAGGCACTTAGAACAAATCACTTACATATCTGCTTTTGGACATTTGCTTGTGATATGCCAGGAGTGGTCCATATACTGAAAGATACCTATTGTAATGTTTGTGCAAGCATTGCACGTTTTTTTTTTTTTTCATGTCAAGAAATGCTCCACTGTGTGTATGATTTGATGTCAAGACTCAGAAGTCTACATGGGTGTGCTTCTCTCATGTGCTTTTATTCAAATGGATTTGACTTCAGCACTCTTAACAACGGCCCCAGAGGCAGTGGCCTTAATACCCAGTCTTGTGCAAGCGGTGGCGAGGCAGCGCTGTGTTTATCTTGTTGCCGCTTCCATGTCTTGTATTTGTGCACCATTGTTCCTTAAGTCAGAAGTAATCATCCATCAACTGTTTATTGTGAAGTGAACCATGTAAACCTTAAGTAATGGATTCCTTCTTTTTCAACGCGGCCATCATTCCTTCAGCTGCATGGTCTTTTGATTCTTTTTGCCGCTGAATACTTTACAAATGAATCATCATCTGAAATTCAGGCATTTCTTTGTGTCGAATTCCGAAGCTCTTCAACCTTCCTGTAGCCTTATGCAGTTGAATTCATGTATTTATTTGATCAAGAGCAGCAATGACTGTGCTTTAAGTCTTTGATGGCAAAGTTCTTCACAAACTCGAATGAAGTGGCCTCGTCTTGTGTTTTCTTTTAATTAATTTGTTATTATTCATCAAATTTGTGGAATTGAATTAATCATTCCTCGTGAATATATTCAGAGAATTGCAGAAATGTGTTAACTAATTAACAGTTATCACATTTCTTTTCAGTTAATGAAAGTGCAAACCTCCACTGGAAAGTGGCAAGAAGGGCTCAAATGCTCAAATGGTGAGGCCTGCTTAGAATAGTCAAACTGTTGCGTTTGTAGACTTTGAGGTGGGGGTTAGCCTCACGTATCGGCTTGGTAATAAAGGTTTACCAATTTTGGCATCCACAGGTGAAAATATGCTTTTCAATCAGTTTCATGATCACATATAATGCTTTTAATGTCATGAATGAAGGCATTCTTTTTAAAGCTAATAATAAATAAAAGACCTATACAGACTGTTGAATTTACTGTGCTTTTATGTAAGGCCAGGAGTGCTTTATGGGTGGGTTGACACTCACATCACTCAAACCCTGCTTGAACTACATTGGAGTATTTTATGCAACTTTTTTAGGGTGTTTGATTTCCATGTGGTTGAAATGATTTGAACCAAGGTGAAAAATAAGCGCATGCAAGACATAATGAAATATAATTAAGAGTAAATGAGCGCAGACAGCCTTGTGACACTCAACAGGATAAGCATGATGGATAGATGGTGTACGAACAGTCAGGCATGAAGCAAGCATCGGGAAAATAATGCCTGGATTTGACGAAAAGACACATTTCATCTCTCACGATAAACACAGAGTCAGCATACTGCCAACAAATCCTGCCGTTTCTCTGTCAGAATGGCAACACTACATGACTTATATTAAGACCATTTCCCGTCTTTTACAATCTTTGGGCTAATCTTGTCCAGTCAAGCTGTCGGGAGAGGTGTGGCCGAAAAAAAACGCAACCAGATATAAGTGTGATCATAACAGGAACAATAACAATCATGGATGAGCAGGCACTAGTTTTGATTGGGCCAATGCTTTCTTTTGGAAATAAAAGAAGAAAAAGACGACAACGCATGTGGTGCCCTCCCTGTGTGCACTGGAGAGGACGGTTTGGTCTGCCCATCCTTCAAGGAGAGCCTGAGGTAATGTTCACGGTAGGCATGGGCCAATATTAGATTCGAACTGTATGATAACCATGAGTAAAAAAAAAAAAAAAAATGCAGGATTAAGATATTAACCCTTTCAGGGACAGTGGCTACTAAAGTGGACAGCTTATCATGTTATCAGGTTACAGGGTGCATGGAAGGGTTACAATTACAGCTCTAAAATCACCTTTTTAAAAATATTTGGAGTAATAAAAACAGCATTGCCCCCATTGAACACAGTCTAAATGTTCACATTCTTCTTAGTAAGTCGCAGTGTCCCATTACTGGTGAGCTATTTTGAGAACAGACCCATAGTTGTTGTCCTTGGGGCTAACTAGTATACACTAGCACCATTTTTTATTTTTAAAGACAATTTCGAGCACAAAAAGGCATCCTTGTTTGTGGTGTCTCTTTTGTCTTGCACCCTCCCTCCTCCTCAGTGCTAACTGCTTGCAGGGAAAGAGAAAAAGTTAAATTGGAGACAATTAACTTAATAGAAGCAGCTCATTTATTCAACCCTGCAAGCAGCCAATCATATTGTGCCTTGCTTAGATGTCCCCTCAAAAAAGAAAAAAAGAGCTCATGACCGTTGACAGACAGTGTTAGCAATACGCATTGTTGGGCAATGAAATCAGTTTGAAAAAGTGAAACCGAATTCATTTGAAACAATGTTGTCCTTTCCACTGTTGGAAAAGAAGCACCTTTTCATCTCTCCTTCACCTGATTACATCATCCAACAAGGTGAAAGGTTGCATAAAGTTTCGGAGATTTGATTTTTTCCAAGAGGTCCCGAGAGTTTGAATGAAAAGTCCCTTTTGCCGGAACTGTACAAGGAATGTGTTACACAGGCAAACAATGCCGTCAGTAAAGAGAGCGAAGATACAAATAGAGGATGACAGATATATGTTGTGTAATGTTTGCAACTGGCCATGAACTAAAGCTGAAGGGCTTCATGCCAAGTTAAAGCTCTGCGCTGCGAGCCTCCCCGAGGCAAATCATCATCTCAGTGACTGAGCGCAGTGAGATCCATGTGAGAAACAAAGAAAGGTAGCAGCAGGCGCAGCTTGGGACACCATTTTTAATTAAATGTGCGCTCAAGCCAAACATGTACGCCACATGATTGAGCACCACTGCTCTCGTCAGCATGACCTGACACCAACGGAGCAAAGGTGATGCGGTTGACATTGCAAGATCAGTTGTTGGCCAACAAAAAAGAGAGGTATCTTATAAAAGCATCACCTATTGTGCCTTGGAAATTTAGCACTTACACAGCCACATTTTTCAAGTTTTTGCTCAAAATATTGGCCGAACAATGGTGTATATCTTTAAAAAAAAAAAAAAAAAGGGAAAAAAACCCCAGACATTTTGTTCAGTCTGAATGTCTTTTGTCTCTTTGTAGCAAGAACATCCCCAACAATGGTCACCTGAGCTTTTTTGACATTCCTCCTTTTCCTTTCTGTCCTGGATGGATTATCCACTTTCTGGCAGCTTTTGTATGTTCACTGAGCAGATGAAAATGTATGCCTTGAACACCCATTTTCTTATCAAATTTGATTCTGACAGTTGGGGAGACTGGAAAGGGATAACACAATGAGAAGCCAAATGTTAGAATGCCACAACAGACTGCTGCATGGCACGAGGACAGCCCCGGTGATTTGACTGCCACATTTGGGCCACAGAAATTGTTGTAGAGCCAAAAAGTAAATGAAGGAACTGACAGCTATGCAAAATTAAACGCCGGTGGCTTTTTTTTTTTTTTACCTCAACAACAGTTGCATGGCTTGGAATTACATTTTTGACTGTACAATCAGGTACGTTATCATAAATGTCAACACTACTATCAGGGTTGGCTTTAATCAGATCAGATATTTTTTAGAAAAAGAACTGTGAGAGACCCTTTGCTGACCTTACAATATGTTGGTTGAAATTATTTTTTTATTATTATTACATGCTAAAAAAAACTATGTCTACCTGCTGGTGCTCTACTTTTTGTGGAGTATGTTTTGTCTAACCTGTGTGCAGTGCAAAGTATAGCGCAGCTTATTACAAAGATCTTTCTCCTTCGTATATTTTATATTCCAGTTGAGTAGTACTCATCTTTGTGGATTTATCCTCCCGTTTGTTCAGAAGTTCATTCATTCTCTGCTTGTCTGAGGTCAGGTCGCAGGGGGCCAGCAGCTTAAGCAGGGAAATCCAGACTTCCCTCTCCCTAGAGTCTTGGGGTGTCCAAACTCTGTCCTCAAGGGCTGCTTAAGATCATTGTAATGGTGCGATCCTGATCATTTGAGTCAGGTGTGTTGCAGGCGGGAGGGATGGAAAACAGGCAGAACAGTGGCTCTCTAGTCCTGGAGCTGGACATTCTTGCGCCTAGACCAGACATGTCCAGCTCCGGGCCTGGAGAGCCACTGTCCTGCCTGTTTTCCAGCTCTCCCGCCTGCAACACACCTGATTCAGATGATCAGCTCATCAGCCAGCTCTGAAGGAGCATTAGAACGATCCTGATGATTTGAATCAGGTGTGTTGCTCCTGGGAGAGCTGGAAAACAGGTAGGACAGCGGCCCTTGAGGAACGACTTTGGACACCCCTGGCCTAGACACTTCGTCCAGCTCCTTCTGGGGGGATTCCGAGGTGTTCACAAGCTAGCCGGCAGACGATGTCTCTCCAGCTTGTTCTGGGTCGCCCTGGGGCCTCCTCCCATTGAGATGTGCCCGGAACACCTCACCAGGGAGGTGTCCAGTGGGCATCTCGACAAGATGCCAGAGCCACCTTATCTGGCTCCTCTCGATACGCACGGGCAACGGCTCAACTCCGATGCCCTGCCAGATGACCAAGCCTATCTCTAAGGGAGAGCCTGGACATCCTACGGAGGAAACAGATTTAGTTCACTTGTATCCAGAATCTTATTCTTATAGTTACAACCCATAGCTCATTACCATAGATGAGGGTAGGAACATAGATCATAATAGGGAGGCCTTTTGGGCTGAGCCTGTTTGGACTGCATGGGTACAGGCCTGGCCACTAGACTCTCGCTTTCGAGCCCCGCCTCCATGCCTGGCTCCAGAGGGAGACACTGGTTACTCGCATCCATGCAAAGTATTCATCATAAGGGGTCTCTAAGCCGCCCTTGGTCTGGTCAACTAAGATGGCAGCCACTCTTGTTGCCATTATGCTTTTATGAAGAGGAAATATTCAGAAAGGCATCTTCCCCTTACATTTTGCTCTCCAAAGCAAATCACTCTCTGGTACTGTGAATGCAGTGTTAGAAGCTGTGTTGTTAAACCAAGTTTCATCGACAGGATCTGAAGAGTTACACAACTTGAAAAAAATGCTCAGATGCATTCCTTGTATGGTGTGTGTGTTGGATTATATTTCTATCTGTAATAGGTGATTCATATTGAATATTATTTCATCTTGAATTTCCAACTTGTGAAACACCTAGATGATTATGACCCATGTTGCAGCTATTGAAATTCTTCATCTCCCTGCAATACACCATGGCAAACCAAATCAAGTCACATTTATTTATATAGCCCTTAATCACAAAAAGTCTCAAAGGGCTCCACCTGTCCACAGTTGAGAAATATTAACGATACCCCTGATGGTAAACCCCAGGAGGGCAAGGAAAAACTAAAAAAAAAAAAAACAGTTGATGGAAAAATGAGAAACCTTGAGAAGGTGCCGCAGATTGGGAGAATCCCCCTTCCAGGATGACCAGTCTGCAATGGATGATGAGTGGGCAACATTTGACACACTATTGTACTATGTAATATTAGAATGATATAAAAGTCAATTTAACAAATGAAATACGCCTTCGGAGGGATGGGACCTCCTCTGAACCCGGCCCGGTTGGTCAATGAAGAAATCTTCATAGTTGCCCCTCAGAGTAGGCGGTCCACCCCAGCTCCGTCGGTGCAAATCATCTCCACATTGATCGGCGCAGAATCCGTACAGTGACATCCAATTGGTTCATCATCACCTCACCCCCTCTCCAGATCAGCGAAGAAGGGGAACGAAAAACAGAGGAATCGACAGTCAAACAGGCCAACATGCAGTTCAATGAAATGCAAGAGTATACAAATCAGTCTTAAGTTGGGTTTTAAACATTTCAATTGAGGTAGCTGCTCTAATTTCTGTCTGCTCTCGAACCTGCAGACTTATTTTTGGCTGTTGGGATTACTAAAAGACCAGCTTGTTGTGAACGAAGAGTTCGGGGCGGAACATACGGTCTCACTAAGTCAACGAGATATTAATATTTTATCAATGAGTTGCTAAACCTTGAAATTGCATCTCAAATGGACCGGAAGCCAATGCAAATTGGCTCGTACGGGGTCATGTAATCCAAGTTCTTTGTCCTTGTCAAGAGTCTACCTGCAGCATTTTGTACTAACTGCAGACTTTTAACACTAGACATGGGAAGACATTCATTATGTTCATTTGAAAAAAGAGCGTGGAATCAAATATAACACCCAGATTTTTTGCTGAATCACTTTGGGTAATAGAACATTTATCGAGACTGAGAGTGGTGTCCTTGAATAGGTGCCGATGCTGAGCAGGGCCAACGATCAACATGTTGGTTTTATCGGAGTTAAGAAGCAACCGTCGCTGTGTAACATATACACGTCAATTTAAACACTACGGTACATTAAAAAAAAAAAAAGACCCCTTCGAATGAATGGGGGAAAAAGATGATATAAACATAGCATGCACAGATATACTCTAAGTGCTGACTCATGGGATAAGTAGTGAAGGAAGATCACTGACTGTCCAGTGTTCCAAACGCTCCAAACGTAGATTGAAATAAATGATGTAATATGGGTGATGTTGCCCGAAAACTCTTTCAAAGTAAACTGTAACATAAGTTGCTTATTTAGTCAGATAAGATTTCCATTCATGTTTGTTGTTAACATCAGTCACAGAAAAACATCCTTCTAGCTGGAAATGTCTTGAGTATGTGTGTGAATCAGTCAGCAGGCTGACATGAAGTAAGCAGATGGAGGGTTGGAAGTAAGCACAATTGATCTAAATATTAAAGTGATGCAAAGAAAAAAAAACACCTCCAGAGAATCTCAATTCTTTGAGCTTTGTGCTGTTTGAAGCTAGTTTGTCAGTGGCAAGCAGAGAGTTGAGCAGATGGACGTAAAAGTGATTTGGTGGGTCCTCAAAAGTCGAGCACAATCTGTTGTTTCAGATATTGTTTTTTTGCACATGAGAAATATAAGCAGCAATTTGGCAATTATTGAATTTTGCCATGAGGAAAACTGTCCCATCAATTCCCTGTACCGCTTTTCTGCATAAGGGTCACAGGCAGGTGAGCTACACGTCGGACTGGTCAGCAATCAAGTGCAGGGCACCATGGACCAACATACCTACTCACGAATAATTCACACAATTCAATCATATCTTATCAGCTAACCAATTAAGAAACATATTTTTGAAATGTGGAGGGATTGTCCACAGAAAGCCCATGCAAGAATTAGGAGAACATGCAAACTCCACGCAGGCAGGTTGTAATGGGAATTTGACATCTAACAGCGCCAGGATTCAAACCCTCAACCTCAGAACGGTGAGGAGGATGTGCTAATCACTTGCCTTTCTGTGTTTCCCCGATGAAATTATTTGAAATAGATTAATCTGGGGCGGCCCGGCGGTCCAGTGGTTAGCGCATCAACCTTATAGTGCAGAGGTACCAGGTTCGATTCCAGCTCCGGCCTTCCTGTGTAGAGTTTGCATGTCCTCCTCGGTGCCCGCGTAGGTTTTCTCCGGGTACTCAGGTTTTCTCCCACATTCCAAAAACATGCATAGAAGGCTGATTGAACACTCTGAATTGTCCCTAGGTGTGAGTGTGAGAGTGGATGGTTGTTCGTCTGCGTGTGCCCTGCAATTGGCTGGCAACTGATCCAGGGTGTCCTCCGCCTACTGCCCGAAGACAGCTGGGATAGGCTCCAGCACCCCCCGCGAAACCTTGTGAGGATAAAGCGGATCGGAAAATGGATGGATGGATGTATTAATCTGCTCCAGTCCCCCAAAAAGAGAAATGATTGGTGTTCTTAAATAAGTAAAAATAGCACTCTATAATAGTGTATTTTATAAAAACATAATAATAATAATACTACAACAAATATGGAAATTACATCATTATAGACCTTGTGTATGACGATTTAATGCTGCAATCCAATTCATTGTGCTGCTCCTTCAGGTCTTCCCACCTTGGCAACCGGAAGGCAGTATAATACAGTTGTGCAAACACAAATGAACAGCAGCACTTCATCTGCCACTACGATTGTAAGTGATTCGGTAGGATGCTGTAATAAGAGTGGCAATAAACAGCTTGAAGCCTCTTTGCTCAATATTTGCCAAACTGCTGCTAATTGTGAAATGAGTTGAACTCCGTTCATTGCCACCATAGAGCGTTCCTACCTCAAGTCTGCAGTGTCAAAGCAAAGAATCAAATCATCCAAATGATAGCTGGCATCTTAGTAAAAGTCTGGATCAGTCCGTTTCCAACTAAAAACAGGATGCAATCCTGTCAGTGCAAATACTGACTGAACCCTGACACCTACGCAGTGTCTCCTCATTCATCCGTTTTCCTTCCCAGAGTGAGCGTGAAAGTGTTTGCTAGCTGGAAGTGCAGGGGCAAGTGTAGCTGTTGCAGCAATACACATCCTAAATATTTGCACAGATCACTTGTGAGTGTGAGAAGGAATTGTTAAGCATTCTCATATTGGAAAGCAGTTTCGTTGTTGTTGTTGTTTTTTCTTCTTTGCATGATAAGTAAGCACAGGAGTGTCATGAATCGACAATCGCAAATGTTATTTCTGGAATCTTTCAAGAGAGGTATTCTCTACGTTGCAAAAGCAAGTCTTACTGTGAGGTGCAGTCAAAGACAGCAATTTCTGCACTCCATAGTGAGCAGCTTTGCAGACCTGCGGCCATGCTAGCACATTATAGCCGCTATATGCGCTATTACCGTTGAACAGACAATGGAGTGCTGTATATCCTCGTACACAAACATCAGTAGAGGCCAGTGGTTTTATTACCAGATCATTAAAAGCAAATATCAAGTTGAGTCACTGATAGTGTTGTGAGGCACACAACTGACTTTTAAGGCACAGTCTCTCTTCATTGGGAATTAAAAAAAAAATGTGTGTATATATATATATATGCACCAGTTTAAATCCCGCTACATTGTGATCAATGCCCTAAGAAACCGGATCATGAATGCCACTCAACTCTAGGCACGTTTAAGAGAGGTGACAAGCATCCAAGTTTATGACGGCCGAGTGACCAGTGGGCCTCAGTGCTGTTCTCTGATGAAAGTCGATTCACATTGAGCAGAAATGAAGGCCGCCAACAATGTTGGTGACGTCAAGGAGAGCGCTATGCATGAGCCACTGTTGTCACCAGATGAGCTTTTGGTGGTGGCGGTGTTACTGTGTGGCCAGGTGTGTCCAGTTGGGACAGAACTGCTCTGATCTTTGTGAATGGAGACTAATGTACCTCAAATGGAATGGTCTGCACTTTCTCCAGACCTGAATCCTACTGAAAACCTGTGGGGTCAGCTGAGCCGCCACATACAGGAGCGAAACTCTGCACCCCAGAACCTCAATGACCTGAGGGCTGCCCTTCAAGAGGAGTGCGTTGCCTTGCCTCAGCAGACAATAAGTCGACTTGTGAACAGCATGAGACGTCATCGTCAAGCTGTAATTGATGCTCAAGTGCACATGACGAGTTATTGAGACGTTGAAATTTTTTGTCGTTGTGTACCCACTGTTGTTGTTAACTTTTGTTTCAATTATTTTTTTTTAGAGAAGGAAATCACCAGTGCAAACGTCTACCATATTTTCCGCTCACCGTCTACCGCTCACCGAAAAGTCTTCTATTTTCTTAAAAGCTCACAGCGTGCCTTAAAATCTAGTGCGCCTTGTTTATGGTCATTACGGTAATATGTCGACCCCAAAATGGTCGCACTGGTTTATAAGGCGCAATCTACAATACATCCACTAGATGGAGCTGCACTCCTTCCTTTCGACTCAAGAGGCGTTCATGACCGCCTCCGAAAAACGTAAATTAACGATTACAGGACTTCAATGAAACTACAAAAATTGAAAATAATGCATAAAAACAGAAAATCAAGCGAGGAAATCACAAAATAAATTCTATAGCCCCCCCTTGGCATTTCCTTGAGCGTAGCTCCAACAGAACGATCAGATGTCAGTAAAATGTAGGAGACTAGACTGTCTCGGAAGTGTTATTTGTTCCTTTATTGTGTATTGACAAACGAGGAAATCACAAAATAAATTCTATCGGGGGGGCTATAGAATTTATTTTGTGATTTCCTCGTTTGTCAATACACAATAAAGGAACAAATAACACTTCCGAGACAGTCTAGTCTCCTACATTTTACTGACATCTGATCGTTCTGTTGGAGCTACGCTCAAGGAAATGCCAAGGGGGGGCTATAGAATTTATTTTGTGATTTCCTCACTTGATTTTATGTTTTGAAGCATTATTTTCAATTTTCGTAGTTTCATTGAAGTAATAGTTAATTTACGTTTTTCGGAGGCGGTCATGAACGCCTCTCGAGTCGAACGGAAGGAGCGTAGGTCTATCTAGCGGATGCATTGTAGATTGCGTTTTATAAACCAGTGCGTCCAATATGAAAAAAATTACAAAACAGACCATTCATTGAAGGTGCACCTCATAATCCAGTGCGCCTTTTAGTGTGTAAAATACTGTACTTAAATGTCCTACTTTCATGATATGATATCACTTTAGCATGAACTTTTTACATTTTCACACACACACACACACACACACACACACACACACACACACACACACACACACACACACTGTGTTGCTATAACCAGAGATTGCTGTTTGGGGGTGACCAGACACTTGATTGATGGTGAGCCTCAACTCATTTTGCACTGATCATCATGAAAACAGAAACCAGCTTGCTGATAAATGCGCCAAACAATTTCCCAAGGTGGTAAATGACTTGGGAATTGAAAACATACCTATCATACAGACAGATACATACAGTGCAGCAAACATGCTGTTCACATATTCAGGAATGTAATTCTGTGCCTTTTCTGCTCTTTCAACATTCGAGGCAAGACTCTTTAGTATTCAGTACATTGACAAGAAGCGTAATGTCCCTTCTTTGATTCAGCTGAATTATAAAAGATCTGTCAATCAAAATCAGCACAGAGAGCAAAAGAAAGCACAAGAACATCTTTCATTAACTTTGAAGTGATGCCATGGAAACAAAGATTTTGCTACTCACTTGTAAATGTAAAGCTGAGGTCTCAAACTTGTGGCCCGATGGCCCGCAAGATGATATTTTGCAAGCCCCCGACTTAATATCAATGTGTAACGTTTGTGCAACTCTCACCTTATTTTGCCATTTCCTTGCCCCGTGTGCATGTGAGTGTCTTGAAAAATAACGTTATAGTCAAATGGCGTATCAAAAAAGATAGATCGATACAGTGCTTTAAGTGGAAAACACGTAAGCCCTTCTTCATCATTGATTTCGTGTGTGTGTGTGTCTGTGTGTTTGTGTGTGTGTGTGTGTGTGTGTGTGTGTGTGTGTGTGTGTGTGTGTGTGTGTGTGTGTGTTTTAATCACTTTTGGGCTACTATAGCTCAGGGTCATGGCATCTTCTTTTGGTGAAACATAACCTCGAAGTGACATCAAATGAAAGATATCCTGTTACCCAGTTCCCGTCATGCCTTTCTCAAAACATGCTGTGAAGAGAAAGGTTGGTGATGAGAAAAGGCAATTTCACGAGAAACAGGAGACCAAAAGTTTACTTGTTGGGCACAGCGACACCCAGACATGACTTGAATGCTCAAAGATAGATGCGGTACTCAAGAAATCAGACGTCGTTTCTCAACTAGACATGCAAAGGAGGATGCAAAGTACCCGGGCGATGGGAGAGAATACTTGGTCACCGGTCTTGTTCTGAACTGTTATTAAAAAAGATTGAGAAGATTGGATGAGTTGTATTCTTTTTGAATACTTGAAAGCCTTTTGTTTCCTGAATACTTGATGTGGCCCAGACAGACCCAGACGATCTGAATTTGAGACCCCTAATGTAAATCATTTTTCCTCTGGCTCTTCTGAAAGGAACTATGTTGTCAAGATAGTGAAGTTTTCACAAACAAACTTGTATTTTCGATCCATATTGAAGTAATCTATAAATAAATAATTGCACCTGGAATACCTCTTTGCTCTTTGGTCAAATCATTATGAGATAAGAGGTCACAAACTAGATTTGAATTCGAGAGACATGACAGAGAAATTCTTAAATTTCTATATTGTATGTAGGCTAAAATAGGAGGTTGTGAAATAGTATTTTCCAGACCCACACTCCATTTCAGAAAGTAGCGATAATGCACCAAAAGGTGTACTGGCCACCGTCAAAAGACAAAGAAGAAAACGTCGAAGAAGAAGCAGTGACAGTCATGGCAACCTCGTTTCGGGTTCCACAGGGAGTTACGAGGCACATTAATCCACCAGGATTCTCCTGTATGTTTGGCTACAATGTGACGCACGAGTGTTTTTGCTTAGCTCTTTGGGGAGTTACCGTATGATGTTAATACATCATGTTATTACCATTTTAATCAAATTGGGGCTTTCATCTATCGGACGTGATATTTGGTTTTGTTTTTTGATGGACTGATGGATTGATGATTGACGGATTGGCAGACTGGTGAAATTTACTGATGGCAGCAATGATGGAAGCATTGTTAAAATAACAATAACGAACTGCAGATTGCAGTTTGGTTGGGCTTGAAATAGGGACGGACGGGTACCCGGGCTGCTGACAAATGGTGAATCATGGATAGGCAAAATTTACTGAGGCACCCACTTCTCCTGGGAATATTGAATCCAAAAAAAAAAACAATCTAATGTAAGCAAGAAGAAAAAGAACAGAAGATTAAGTTGCTGCATGTTGTTCTCCGTAATATATATATATATATGTGTGTGTATTGTCTTTTTATACGACAGCAATATTGTACAATTTGTGCATAATGAGAAGTGTAGTATTGACGGTGATGTATACAGTGATGGCATATTGATGAATTATAATACACTCAGGATGCACATCATAAGAAAAAACACTTGACATGCATAATATGTACCCATAACATTGCACATTGAAAATCATCTTTGAACCAATCGTGAGGCATAAAAATGGATAATAGCATAAAGAGTGAATAGTGTGTATGCTAATATGCTGAATATTGTATTATGTCTAGTATTATTGCACAGTGCCCAAAAGCATTTCTCTCACGCCCATTGAGATATTGTTATAGAAATGAATAGCGCACAGTATCAAATATAATCTAAAGGGTTGTTTCTAGCTGTGAAGCTGACTAAGTCCTTTGGAGAAAGCTCCCCTATTTCATCATCACAAATTGACATCGAGAGCAATAAGTGATGGAGAGGCCCCCGTCACACTTGCTGTTCACCAAGCTTGAGATTTGACTCACCAGCGCATATTTGCAGGCTTGAAAGGAAGTTGAAGACCCGACCAGTGCTGCCTGTATCGTTGACTGCGTACCCCAAGTCTCACTCCCACTCTTGTCTCATTCATATTGTGACAGGTTTGTGGTTACAACGGTGGGGATTACCCATCAAAATTTGTCGCAGCTATTGGTAAAAGAAATTATTAGTATGTCTTGGTGCTGTTTCTGAAACTGTGATGGTGAAGGAAAAAAATCCAATTATTTACAGGTCGCAGAGTAAAGAATGAGTGCATTTGTAAGGCTCAGTGATAGTTTTTCAAAAAAGAGTGAGCAATTGTTGGTTTGTGATGGAGAAAATGCTCGAGGCTGTCTGCTGTATTTTTTTTCATACATAATCAGTCACGTCCTATTTACATAATCTTACTGTTGTACACAGCTCCAAGTGCATCTCCCTGTGCTCTTGGAGATATAGCCTTTCCCAATTACTTTTGTTCTTGCATTTTGCTTGCTTGTCTTTCTAGCTTACAGAAGAATCCCCCCGCCCCCAGCCCCTTTCCCCCCCACTTTTCTACTCTTTTATCTTTCGTATCAGGCCAAAGATATGGAGAGGAAATGCAAACCAACAGCACTTTTAAAAAGTGTGCTGGCCGATTTGGACGATAATGCTTGATCAAGCTCACAAAAAACTGGACCTTGTTCATTCTAGGACAAATTGTTGATGAGTCTAACAAGACTTGAAATTGCAAGCCTGCAAATTATGTAACAGTAAAATTCAGCCGTATTGTAAGTACAGAGCATGTAGGTTCGTTTGTGTGCGTGTGCGTGTGCGTGTGCGTGTGTGTGTGTGTGTGTGTGTGTGTGTGTGTGTGTGTGTGTGTGTGTTGCGCACTTCTTATGCAATCATCTTTCAGTATGTTGCACAGAGACAGGGAAAATCCAGTCCCTTCAATTTCTCCTGCCGCAAAATATACAGAAAGAATTTCCAGCCATGACAATTTCGCCCATGGCCAGTTGGAGACCAGAACCAATATTATTTACTGTCATCGTAAACGTAATGAGATTTTAATATAGTCCCACAGTTGTTTGACATGAAATCGATGTTGCGAATCCACTTCGTCTTGATAAATGACAACCAGGCTAGCTATGAGTATTTTGCTCATCCCAACATATTTGGATTCATTTCTAAGGGTTTAACACCACTTATGCATTAATAAGCAAGGTGAAGATTTGTTCATACTATCAATATGGGGATTTGCTTTTCTCTTTTCTGTGTTTTTTTTTAAATCTCCCTTTGCATTCTTATCACCTTAAAAGACCGGCGCAATTGTAACGGAAGCAAGGCCAGTTGGTATTTCAATGTATTTATCTGACATTGTCCCCTGGAGTACAGTTACAGATGCCAGCTGGTTTGTGCAGTAACAAGTTGGTGTCACAGTTCCATCTGGCAAACAGCCAAAACAAACTTCTTAGTTTACTATCTGTGTTGTCCGTGAATGGCATCAATAAAGAGTGAACAGAAAACATTAACTATTACAACCGTCATTAGAGACACTAATTATCTGATGCCGGTTACAAGGAAGCTGGAGTCAGTCACAACTGAGTTTCAGGACTACTGTCAATCACAGCCAAAACATGAAGCTCGAGGAAGACAAAACTAAAGTAGAGAAATCAAACAGGATTTGGTGAAACAAGAAGTGCACAGAGTTCAACTGAGAAACAGAAACTCAATACACAATGGAAATCAATTACAACCTCTGTTCCAAGCGTGTGGAAAGATATGACCAGAAATGAGACCGGTAGCACGGTCACTTGCAAAATATGCGAGTCCATTCTCAAATAGAATAAAAGCTAAATAAAAAACAGCTAGATGCTACAATTTGTTTTTAGACTGACTATTCTATGAAACACAAGATGAGACCCTGCGGCTTGTTTGAGAAAAACAAGTGGAGCACTCCCACAAATTATAACAACGTTAGCGTGATGGTGAGTTGTATTTTTATAATGATTTGTTTTTCAATTGTTCCAAAGTTAGGGCACTGCTGTACTGTGGTGAAAAAAAACAGACAGCGTCATATGTTTATTGACTTCGGCTCAGCTCTCATGACATGATTGTCAACTCTCCAAAAAAAAAAAAAAATACATCTTTAGTTGTTCAACCCCAACACAATCAAGTTTCTGTAATCGTGGCCTCTTTTTTTTTCATAGTGTAACGGGAAGTATCATAACTGAGCTCTGCCATTTCTCTGGCTCGGTACTCCACAGTTTGACCTGAAGGCAGTTCATCAGAAGAATGGTCACTTGTGAAGAGCAAATGGATGCGGTTGCTGTCATGAGTTGTGGCCAGGGTAATAATTTGGGGATTTTCATTGTAGTTTGTTTTTTATTTCAATTTGAGTTTTATTTTCTAAATTGAGTGAGTTTAAATTTGTTTTTGCAGCAGGGTTGTTAATGTTCATTATTTTATAGTTTTTGAAAAATGCTTAGTTTTTGTTTTGTTTATCTTATTTTTAGTGTTCGTTATATTTTCATAATATTTTTATAAATGGAAAAATTAAAAAAAAAAGTCACCAACTCTTGTGTTATAAAGTAAACTCCAATTCCCAAATGGCTGTTGAAATAAATTTAAAAATAACCACAAAAGCTCATGTGTGATATGAATATATGAATTGACAAAGACGAAAACACATTTTTGCTGTAATTAAAGTAAGCTTTACTTTTATCAAGACAACATGGTTTCATGAACATAAAATGTAGATTCAGTCACCGGTATTTGTCATTTTTTTTTTTCAGACACTCATTTTCATTTTATATCATCAAGAAAAATATATTTTTTTCAAGTTTAGCTTGAGGGATTTTGTTAGTTTTCATACAATACAATACAATACCACCAGATTTATATAGCACTTTCACAACAGCAGCAGCTGTAACAAAGTGCTAAACATGAATCGTTAACATTAACAACTTCAGTCGTCGCATAGAACAATGACGGTGGAGTTCAGGAGCAATGTTTGAATTTTCAATAGATTAAAGTCTTGAATGAGTCGCAAAAAAAGCAGAAAGTGTAATACATCATAGACAGTTTCTATCACTACATCATCATAAATATCTAAACTGTTTTTCTAAATCCACTGGAACTGTAACATGCATGCAAATCTGCAGTCTGATTTTAGGGTTATGTCATCACAACATCGAACCACTGAACCTGTTTTTATTGCTTATCCTGGAACTGGATCCTGATTCAGCTGACTATGACACTGATGGACTACACCCTGGGCTGCTCACAGGACACACAGAAACAGACAACTATTCACGCTCACAATCACGCCAGTGGTCACACTGGCTGAAATCGTCAGGCCAGGGTGGGAGTGTGAGGCCTCCCCCTCTTGAGACGCACTCCAGCTTCTCCGAGGGGACCACCCAGGCATTGGTGAGCGGGATGAGCAAAATAAGCCTCTCATGTGTACGCTGAACAAGTTGGCTCACTAATCTTGGTCATTCTCCTTTCAATCATGAACCACTGACAGGTTCGGTCATGGGATATTGCTCATTCCTCATGTGTCCACCCACATTTGTTCCAGCTTGCCATTCTTTTATAGTAATAGTCTCCACCCACCGTCCTTGACATCGTTGTCCTCCCCCGCTGTGTTTGTACCATCGGTAAATTTGTATACCAGGGAAATTTGATTTGTCACAGAGGTGCCTTGCAATTATTCATTACTGCAACATTTTCTCAGTAAGAAGGGGGTGAGTTCCTCAGCTTCCCTCCAGGGAATCTTTCATTTCATGCAAACTGTCAATCTGCTTTATGACTTGAGGTTTGTCAGACGATCGTCAGCCCCCATAGCGTTTCAAATTGTCTTGCGCTGCTTGGCTCCAACCTTCCCGTGCGGAGTTTACATGTTCTCTCCCGTGCCGGCGTAGGTTTTCTCTGGGTACATAGAGTTTCCTCCCACATACCATTAACATGCATGGAAGATTAATTTAACACTCCAAATTGCCCCTAGGTGTGAGTGTGAATGTTTTCATTTGTCTATGTGTGCCCTGCGATTGGCTGGCAACCAGTTCAGGGTGTACCCCGCCTACTTCCCAAGACAGCTGGGATGGGCTCCAGCACACCCGCAACCCTCGTGAGGATAACTGGATCAGATGACGGATGGATGTGTGTGTATATACTGTGTGTGTGTGTGTGTGTGTGTGTGTGTGTGTGTGTGTTTATATATATATGGACCACTGGGCCACCATCTCTCTCTCTCTCGCTCTCTCTCTCTCTCTCTATATATATTCATATAAAATTCCTAGTCTCACCCCTCGAGTGGTGTCCATTCCAAATTCAGCTCGGGTCCTCTACCAGAGGCCAGGAAGCTTGAGGGTTCTGCGCAGTATCCTTGCTGTTCCCAGCACTGCGCTTTTCTGGACTGAGATTTCCCATGTTGTTCCCGGGATCTGTTGCAACCACTCATCTAGTTTGGGGGTCACTGCCCCGAGTGCTCCGACCACCACAGGCAGTACTGTCACCTTCACCTTCCAGGCTCTCTCCAGCTCCTCTACATCCGGTTGGTTCGCCATTACCATCTTGTCAGTCTGGATCTGGAAGTCCCACAGGATCTTCGCTCTGACATTCTCCACCACCTTCGGAGGTGTTTCCCATTTTGACCTTGGGGTTTCCAGTCCATATTCCGCACAGATGTTTCGGTAGACTATGCCAGCCACCTGGTTATGGCGTTCCATGGAGGCTTTCCCTGCCAGCATCTTACACCCTGCAGTTATGTGTTGGATCGTCTCAGGTGCCTCTTTGCACAACCTACACCTTGGGTCTTGTCTGGTGTGGTATATCTGGGCCTCTATGGCTCTGGTTCTCAGGGCCTGCTCCTGTGCAGCCAGGATGAGTGCCTCTGTGCTGTCCTTCAGGCCAGCCCTCTCTAGCCACTGATAGGATTTCTTGAGATCAGCCACTTCAGTTATGGTCCGGTGGCACATCCCGTGTCGGGGCTTGTCCTCCCATGATGGTCCCTCTTCCAGCACCTCATCCTCTGTTCCCCATTGTCTGAGACATTCTCTGAGTACGTCTCTCAAAATTGCCCCTAGGTGTGAGTGTGAGCATGGATGGTTGTTCGTCTGTGTGCCCTGTGATTGGCTGCCAACTGATTCAGGATGTCCCCTGCCTACTGCCCAAAGATGGCTGGGATTGGCTCCAGCACGCCCCGCGACACTTGTGAGGATGAAGCGGTTCAGAAAAATTGACTTGCTATGAGAACCACAAGTTTACCAGTTGGGCTGAAAGACAAAACAAATGCAATTTCAACTTGGGTTCCAACACTGGGCTCAACTATCTGTGTAAAAGTCCGTTTTCTGTCCTCTTCTGTCAACAATTACCATGGACATAAGTAACATTTTGATGTTGACACATTATTGTTTTCATTTACACTTATTTATAGTGAAGAAGCAATATGCTCATATTTTTATCTCAAATATTGAAAATTTCATCCACACTAATAATAATAATGTCACTGAGTGTATGGTCGTAGAAATGTATCCAAAACAAGCTTCACACCTCAACCTCCACCCCACCTCCAAACCACTCAGCCAACCCAAAGACCCACATACCCCCACCCCACCCTACAGGTCTTGTCAGCATTCACTTCCTTTAAGTAAAATTGAAGTCATGAAGTAAATTTAAAAAATGCAATGAATATAATTTCCATGCCATCACAGCACATATATTCATCTACAAGGATTGCCTCAGCAACTTGCCTGGGTCTCAAAGAACAATGAATTATCAGGTCCTACTTTGCATGCAAATAACTACTTGGTTTGCACAACAAAAATGGTTTCGCGCCGGAATTTAATTTGTGTGACCAAACAACCCAAATTCGTTTCATGTCTCTTTGAGCTTGTTATAATCTGTCTGTCACAGCCGGGCACTCATGCCAACATGTATAAGGCTGTGTTGATGACTCACTCATTGCGAGATTGTTTTGATAAGGGTTTGTGGAAAATTCTTTCAACCCTGGATCTTCCGTTCCCAACCCGGTCGGCCCCTGATCTTCCTGCCACACTTTTTCCAGCCAGCCTACTGCCCCGTCCATGAGTTCTGCCTTATCATGCTTTCCTGTCCCCGCCAACAAAGCATGCGTGTCCCTATTCTGTTAATTGTGAATTATGGAATAAAGAGACAGGGAAGTGTGAGTTTCACTTGTCCCGCTTCCTGTTAATTATGGAGCATGACATGACTTGGCCCTCAACTACTTTCCCAATCTTCTCAGACTTTCTGTCTGTACTTTGAAGGTAACTGATGTGTATCTGAACTGCGCCGTTGTGTGACTACCCACTCATTTGTCAGTGGACTGTCCACAGTTCATAGATAACAAAGGTGCTTTTTTTTTTCAAAGTTTCCGGTGTTTTGGCATACTGCTCTTTGTATTTTTTCACATCACACACGCCTGTGACGATGGGTGGCACAGTGCTAAGCAAGGTTATTGCAGGTTATTCCACATTTAATTTCAAAAGCTGTCTAAACTGAAACTGAACCCATGCAGTCACCGCATCCAATAGTGCATTACAGTGCTTTCTGAGACTATTGAAGGTATGTTATTCATCGTGTCATGAAGAAAATCGGATCTGTCATGGACAACTGAGGTATCCGTGTCTCTCTTCCTCAAGAAAGTGGTTTGCTCTTTCAAATTGCCAGGGGGTGATAAAATATTTGTAATATTCATCCGTCATTATGTCTGTGTTCCCATTTTTCTTTCAGATGGGAAATGCCTCCGAAACGTATCTGTTTGTGTCCAGAATATCAAAAGAAAATGACTTCCTCATGGGGACACTGTATACAATTTTTGGTAAGGCTTTTGTTCTTTTTCTTTTCTTTTTTTGATACTGTGAATGAGTGTCAGGGCCACAATGAAAAAAGGAAATTCCTCTGAACTGCTGCACTCTTTCTACTTTTCTAATCAATTCAGAATGAAGATGAAAAAAAAAAGTATTTTACAAGAACAAATGTAATCTTATGCAAATAGAGTCATAAGATAAGGAACCGATGTACACAATTAAAAGAATAAATATGACGCTTTTAAGAATATCTTGACAAGTTAAACTGAAGTAAAAGTTTTGCAATGGTTAATTCATGTTGTCACACATGAACAACATGAATCTGACTGTGCAAACGCTGCTCCAGATCAACTTGCAGTGGCCCCTTCTGGAATGTGCAAAATGTGCTGGCACACCGGGCAGTATTTCTTGAGATACAGCAACGCACACCCCAAAAAAGCAACATGAAATGGTTTTCTGTTGGCACCATGACATTTTGTAGCCCCTTGTGCAGACAATACAAGGGGAGCGCAAGGATTTTGTGAATAAACGTTGAGGTGAGAGGTGATTGGTGTCAAGGTACAGTACATCTTTGATGTTCAAAGACCAGCACTATTTGGGGGAGGAGCTAGTGTTGGCTATTTGGCAGAATGTGAAAAAGTGTTACAGCCGCACGTGTGGGATCTTGCTTTGCTGAGTAGCAGGTTAGCCACTGACGGAAGTCTTGTTATTGCTTAACAATCAATGATTGGATGGGACAATCTCATTTCTTTATTTGCATCTTCCTATCTCTTTACTGCTGTGTTTATGTTAGCTCTTCCCACCAGAGGAGAATGAAATGAAAATGACAGACAAGCGAGGTGGGAGTAGGAAAAAATGCTTGCAGAAAATAATGATTGTTCCCCGATGATGTCATTTCATGGAGACAGCAACTGAAGATGACATCACGTCATCGCCATGCGTCGCTAACCAACCTCTGTGTTTGTATTAAACAACACCTTTCCACTTCATGCTTGATGGTTTCAAGTGAATTCAAGTCAAATGTCTTCAACACTGTTGCCCCTAGCAACTTTGCCAAAGCTGAAAGGATCGTTAGTGGTCTTGTCCAGCACACCAGCCGCCCCCGACACCCTCACTCACAGCGCACATTTGAAATGACTTGTGAATAAGTATACCAGTGTTTTTTCTTTTTTTTCTTACTGCGCTGAATGCAAAAACAGAACCATTGAAATGTTTTTATTCTTTTTGTTTGCCAAATTAGGTGGTTGGTTAGGCAGGGTTGGTGCAGGGTCATGAAACTTCCCAGCCAATGTGTTCTAAACAGAATAAAGCTCTCCTGGCCACATTTAAGAGTAGTCAGCCGTGAAATCACGTTTATGTTTTGCCGCCGTCTTGTTATGTGCGTCGTTCATACGTGCGCATGGCAGAGACACTGTAGCCCAAATAAAACATATTAAAACTTCAGGGAAGAATATTATGATGTATTTTTTTTCGGTTTATAGCACGTCTCATACGGCTATGTAACGTAAAACTTGCTGTTATTCACATTGTGAGTTTTTTTTTTAAAGCATTATGCTTACATATTACATTTTGTCGACAAATTCATATACAATATATTTTTTTCACTGTGGCTCTAATCATTTTCCATAGAAAACAGTTGAGCTGCAGGAGAATGAAGATCAAATACTGTATTGTATAACTCTGCCTGGCAGGTGTGCTCTCCGTACTGGGAAACGGGATCCTGCTGTTCGTGGCTTATAGAAAAAAGTCCTCCTTGAAGCCAGCAGAGTACTTTGTCGTCAACTTGGCCATCAGTGACCTGATGATGACCATCTCCCTCTTCCCTATTGCTGTGGCATCAGCCTACACTCATCGGTAAGACTGTTCATCATCGGTAACTGTTTCACATCACTAGGTCATATTCAGCTGTCAAAGCCGACTTTTTGTGAATTGGAAGAATATGTCAACTTACCGGAGCAAGAAAGCTTTCAATAATCAGACAGTTATTCGGATTTTTGACTTTCTAACTGAGCATGATAAAACAAATGGCAATGGGAAATGGATATGTTCACATCGAAACCATATTAACTAATGTATGGAAGGACAAAACAAGGGTGGCTTCAAATGTTTGAAGCAGGAAATCGTATTTAAGTGAATGTGATCTCCTAGTGATTTCTCATTTTGCTAAAATGCTGAGAAAACACCTTTACAAAACCTTCCACTCATTTAGTTAATGTTGCAATGTCTTTGTTTTTTTTTTTTTGTTAACTATAGGGCTGCGCACGAATCGATCGTGACTGGAAGTGATGAGGGAATTGGCCATTAAAAACGCCAATGAGTATTCCCAGACTAGAGTCACATTATACACACGCATGCACGCGCGAGGTTGAACTAAGTGTCTGAAAGTAAAGGTTTATGCAGCGTTGCCGTTAGCGGGGATGTACACAAGACAGGTTTTCAACAAAAGTCAATTTGAGGCCTTTTGGACAACATTCAGTGGAGATAAAGCACGATAAAAGTGCATTGCATTGACTTTGAGGATAAAATCGGATGTTTCATGTTTTGGCAACCCCGACCAACCCCTACTGCTAAGACTCCTTTCATCTTTTTCTTTCTCCACACCCAGATGGCTGTATAATAAAATCACCTGCATCGTTTACGCTTTCTGTGGCGTTTTGTTTGGCCTGTGCAGTCTGACGAACCTAACGGTGCTTTCCTCTGTCTGCTGGCTCAAGGTCTGCTGCCCAAATTATGGTAAGGTGACTCGACACATTTTTGTTTTAAAGCATTTTTTTTTTTAAAGATGATTCCAATATTTGTCAGAATAAAATTCACATAACTGATTAATCAGCCGAATAATAAATAATTTCTTGTAAAGGGTTGATGAATGAAAAAAACTTTATAGATGTGAATAAAAGATCTTTTTTTGGTTCATTACCACTTACAAGAAATGAATTACCGGCAGAACATTTGATTGTTTCACAATATTTTGTCCTTTTTGTTTGTTTAATATTTATTTGTTGTCCTAGTTGTTTAACTAAACAACATATCGAAAAATCAACAAAGAAGCTGCATTTTTTTTTTGTTGTTGAGGAGGTGTGGGCGTGGGGATGAATGTTGTTGGATTTTGTGATATGTTACTGTGCTGAAAAAAAAAACAATCAGTAAAAAAAAGTGTGTGTGTGTGTGTGTGTGTGTGTATATATATACCTGTGTATGTATATATATATATATATACTGTTTTCAGCCAATTTTTAAAGTGCTAATATGCAGAAGTAGCCATGTCAGTGTCAGTCATCCTTCCGACAATATTTTAAGCCTCACCAGGTCGTCCATTGTCCTTGGCGTCAAGAACATACTTACTATAACATATATAGGTGCTGCAGAAGCAATAATATTGTTTTTATTTCACCAGTCACCATGCTCTGTGTGTGTCTGTTGTTGTTGTTGTTTTTTTTTTTTTTTTGCATGCATGTCACATAGTAAGTACATTCCCGGTGCCGATTGGCTATTGCCGTTGCCATTGTTGTTGTTGTCGAGCACGAAAACCCGGGGCTTTATTGTCTCAGAGGGCAGGGTGGGCTCCCTCGCCGCCAATGGCGGCGGCCCTCGTCGCCTGCCCGAGTCCACTGGCCCTCGAGACTCGGGCGTGTTAAGGTTGAGAACACGTTTGGAACTCCGAAGAGCACACCCGCAGCAGGTCCTGTCTCCGGGCCTGCAAGCAGATCTGTTCTCGAGTCGAGCCGGCTGTTGCCGTGGCTGACAGATGGCCTGAAATAATGACGAAAGGATGACTGACGGACTGACGTGACCACACGTGCTAATATCGGCGATTAAATCAGCCAACACGTTAATCTGTCGGACCCTTGTTACAGATTCCAAAAAGATCAATTCACAACATCTATTCATTATATTGACGGAGCCTGAAGTAGGGTTCGTCAGTCAGGTGCCATAGTTGACAAATCTTTCTGGCATAGTATGGAAGTCAGGGAAAGTGCCTCTGTATTGGCAATAGTAGGTGATTGCTCCATTTTAAAACGTGGGAAGTGCATGAGTATGGTATTTTCCACCAAGTTTCTCCATATTTACTCAATTACATTTACAATTTGGGACAAATTGTATTTGTCCGAGTAGTTGCTTCAAACGAGACAACATACTTTTTTACTTTTAATTGTATTACTAGTATTTTTGTTAAGATCCATTACATTGAGCTACATTCCACTCCTTCGGTATTTTTATCTATAACTGCTTCTGTAGTTTATTTGTTTTGTTTTTCTCAGAGATATTTGCTGTCACATGACTCTGTTTCACTCATGCATCATATTCACGAGTGACATTTGACTCCGTTTCACCAATCAAATGGAGACAGACGCTTAAATGTGACCACAACACAGAAGTCACATTTTCCAAGTGACTTGTTTACGTGAAGTCTGAAAAAAAAAAGTCTCGATTCACTCCAGTGACTGTTGACATTTCAGCCGGCAAGCATACAAATGTCTGTCTCAGTCCGCGTTTGCAAAATGAATGCTCTGCAGAATACTGTAAGACCCAGAGGTCAGCCACAGCACACAAACACAAACTGCAGTTTGTAAGCGCTATTCCTCGCACGCTAAGCACTTAAGATAAAGCTGTAAGTTGGCAAAAGTCATCTTCTTTTGGACTAATGAAGCAGATGTCAGCTTTGCCGATAAATGTGTGTGAATCGACCTCTGGGAATTCAATGAAATCAAATTAGATTGTAAACAATTAGAATTATGGAGTTATGTAATTAATCATCTCTGCCTCATGAGCCATGGTGCGGTTTCATGCGCATTAAAAGAAAACATCTTTTGTCTAAATTTGCCATGATTTGATATTTTATTTTAAAAAGCAGTTCTTTTTTAAATGAATACTTACAGAATGAGAGTCCTGCTTTTGACTATTGCGAGAGTCTTATTATTCAAATGTAGCAGTACTCTTACCAGGGTACGCTTTTTTATTCGCAGACGCCTTCTCAATGTCGTGTGTATCGGAGAGGAGAGCATACAGGAGTTGTTAGTCCAACCTTGAAATTTAGGTTTTGCCCTGGCTGTGGAACATGGGACCAGCTCAACATTGTATTGGAAGAGGGGTGGAAGTTGGGCCATGTGCCTTTGGGCTTTTTACCATGCACCTTTTTGTCTAGTTGGGGATCCCCCTCCTCCAAAAAAAATAAAGTACCACACTATGGGCCATTAGCTTTCTGTGAAATCAAAGCAGGAGCTTGGTTTTGCGTTGCCTATGATTAATGAAATGGTTTGACAGTGGAACTTGATCACTGGTTTGATTAATACTGTACTGTAAATACAGCATATACTGTATATACAATATTAAGGATAACTTGTTTTTTGTCCCTTTCTATGTCCTGTCACCTACTTTTAAGGCGGACGAAATAGTAGTATTTGAGTAATTCATCCATTCATCCGCGATAGTGCTTTTCCTCACTCGGGAACCCACTGGAACCTATCCCAGCTGACCTGGGATGGGAGGCAGGGTACACTCTGGACTGGCGGCCAGTAGAGTGTGACAGGGTGGTGGATTTTCACTCCCGTCCCATCCCTCTTCCACAGAAAAAAATCCCACCCCGTCCCAGTCCCAGATGATAGTTAAAAAAAATAAAATCCTGTCCAAGAAAACGACTCCAACTCCCCTCCTGCTTCCGTGCAGAATGACTTCCATCCCTTTACCACTCCCATTTTGGAGATCCTCTCGGCTCCAGTGGATTTTTTTTATCCTGTATCGTCCCAATTGCATGATTCAAAGTGAAGTTGACTTCCACCCCTTGGGAAATGTCACTCTCTAGTCTCTCGAGCCAATCGCAGGACACACTCAATTTCATACCCAAGGAGAAGTAAGGTTTGAAGAAGCCAGAGTACCCAAAGACAATACATGCAAGCAGATGGAGGATATGCACCATACAGCCATATTCGAACCCCCAACCTCGGAACTGACCCAAATGTGTTCGCCACTCATCCAACGTGCCTCCCTTTTGAGTAACCCTCACCAGGTATTCCGTTTCTCTACTGTAGAGTATATGTTTGTTTGTTTGTTTGTTTGTTTATTGAACATATATAAAACATACAATAACAGATGACAAAATGCAAACAAAAATTATGAAAGGAAAATAAAAGTAAGTAATACAAACATCATCACAGTTATATGTTCAAAGGAGTAGGGAGAAGTATACAACTTATCTAGTCCTACTCCTTGTTGTGCAAGAATGTATATTGCTCATTTCCAATACCAAAGAAAAGGAAGAAATCTACATTTCATCAAATACTTTTACCCTTTTGTGTACTATACTTATCCGTTGATAAACCTTTCGGTTTGTATATATAGAATTGTTCTTTCTACTTTTTATATCAAATGACTCATATTCATTATATATACTGCATTTCTTGAATACATTCAATAAGTTGTTCAAAATCCAGAACAAGAACAAACCACTTATGACAGGCATGGCCAGCTCCGGGCCTGGAGGGTCACTGTTCTGCTTGGTTTTTCTCC
>NW_017805153.1:3012809-3063989 GCF_001891065.2 Hippocampus comes | reverse complement strand
CTTAACAGCCCGTGTTTGTTTATAAAGTTGTCAAGTCTGTGAGAGAATAATTTTTCTAATATTTTTGAAAATTGTGGTAGCAGTGATATTGGTCTATAATTTGTGAATAATTTTTTTTCTCCACTTTTAAAAATTGGAATGACTTTAGCTATTTTCATTTTTGATGGAAAAATACCTGCTTGAAATGACAAGTTGCATATGTATGTAAAAGGTCGCACTACAATTTCTATGATCTGTTTTACTATTGTCATATCAATATTAAAACAGTCAGTTGATTTTTTACTTTTATATGTTTTTACAATATTTAATATTTCATTTTGATTCACTGCAGTAAGAAACATTGTGGAAGAATTTTTTTCTATGTATTTATCTATTTCAAAACAATTTATTGGATCAGGAATTTGTTTTGCTAAGTTGCTGCCAATATTAACAAAATATTCATTAAATTCCTTTGCTATTTGTGCAGTATCCTCAATAATGGTATTTTTATCTTTCATAAAGTACTCCGGATAATCGACTTTACTAGAGCTATTTCTAATTACCTGATTTAAGATTTTCCATATTTCTTGAGTGTTGCTTTTATTTTGCTCCAATAATGTATGAAAATGGTCTCTCTTGCTGGTTCTTATAATGTTTACTAATTTATTTTTATAAGTCTTGTATTTAGTTTCAGCTTCTTTGGTTCTGGATTTTAGAAACGATTTGTATAGATTGTTTTTCTTTTTACATGCATTTTCTATACCTTTTGTTATCCATGGCTTACTTTGGTTTTTGTACTTTCTGGTGACCTTAATTACTGGGAAATGCTTGTCATATAAGGAGGTTATGGTTGACTGAAATACGTCAAACGCAGTATTTGGATCTTTATTTGTGTAGACCTCAGACCAATTTTGCTTGTCTAGGTCGAGCTTGAAAGCTGCAATGGAATGTTGGGTTCTGGGTCTTATTTCTGATATGTGGGTTATTGGTTTCGTTTTTTTATCAAAGTAATTGTGAAAGACTGCAAAGACCGGTAGATGGTCACTTATGTCGGTTATGAGAAGTCCACTTTCCTTTTTATGGTCAATCTTGTTTATAAATATATTATCTATTAATGTGGCCGTGTCAACTGTTATTCTGGTGGGTCTCAGAATGACTGGGTAAAGACCGTTGCTATACATTATATTTATGAAATCTGTTGTTTTTTTGTGTCCATTTGGGTTTAATAAATCGATGTTAAAGTCTCCACATATTATTCGTGTTTTCTTGTTATTTGAACAACTCAGCATATCTATCAGTTTTTTATTGAATGTGTCAAGACAAGATCCTGGAGTCCGATACACGCAACTTATAATGACATTTGATGCATTTTTAATATGTATTTCAAGAGTCAGACATTCCATTAAATTCTCTATTGTATTTGTCAGGCTCTCAATTTTGCTGCATTTCAGTGTTTTATCTACATATATTGCAACTCCCCCTCCTTTTTTATCTTCCCTATGAGTTGCATACATTTCATATCCATCAATTTTCATTTCACTTGTTTTTTCATCATCAACCCAAGTTTCTGACACCGCAATTATTGTAAATTTATTAAATGTAGTCAAATATTCTTTGATTTTGGTGAAATTTTTATAGACTTCTACTGTTTATGTGTATCACTGAGAAAGCGTTTTTTCGTTCTACATTTATGTTGAATTGTTCGTCAGTATAATACTCGGAGTTTGTAATGCTGTAATTGTAATTGAAGAAATTATTGTCAGGATCTCAGTTGTTCTCTGGGTCGAATGTCTTATGTTCAGCATAATCAAAGATTTTAAAATCCATGTTTGTGTTGTATGTTTCCAATATCCGTTAAGTCAAAGTTATTGTCTGGTAGTCGTCAGCTCTAAGCATGTTGAAGTTGAGCCCGTTGAATTGGAGTACTGGTGCGGGGGTGGACGATGAGTTTGTCGTGCCTCAGGTAGGCAATTTCCCCTCTTTCACGTGCCGCTTTTAGTTTTGGAAGCAATTCTTTTCTTTTTTGTCGTACAATATCTGTATAATCTTCATTAATGTAGATTTTGGTACCTAATTAATTATTAGTAATATTAGACATAGAACATAACTACATAAAGTACAGCGTCCTTCTTAAAGGTCTTCGTGTTGTCAAGGTGGACGTTTCATTAATTGTTTTTTCCACAGAGCTATTCTACCTTATTCACAGATGAATACTTCACGTATGTGAGTGAGCATTTTTACGGATTTCTTACTGCCCAACAGTGAAAATTGCAATGCGTTGTGGCGTGGCATATTTACAACTGCTGTAGCTCTGAGCCCATGCGCACAACTTTGAGACCATTCCAATATTAGCGAGCTGTCTTGGAGCAAGATGGCATGATGTCATGATTTTTCCAATAAAAGTTTACTGTGTAAACTGTTTGATTTTTGTGTGGTGCATGTGTGGCTGTGTAGCTGTTACAGAGGTATGAGTGAAAGAGGCTGTAAAAAGGAGAACATTCACTCTTAGCTATTTTAACGAGGCCATTTCATACATTCTTGTGTGTCAAATACACCCCACATATTGTTCCATGCTGAGGCCTGATGTATTTGTGCTTCCTTGCAAGTCTGGGTGGGTTTTTACATGTTCAGTTCTCTTTTGGCTTTGCTGTCAAATGATCTACACACCCGTAAGCTTAGCTTCTGATTCTGTGGGAAAGCTCATCTTTGTAGTCACTTTTCCGAATGTTGCTTTTTGTTCTTCATAGAATGTTAATTTGTTGCATTTGAAACAAGGATCAGAAATGATCACTTTGAAGTAGAACAACAGACACCTACCAGTGAAGACACCTATCAGTGATTGAGCAAGTTAAAATAAGACAACCACTGGTGCCTATTATACTTTTCAAAGGAACGTCAAACAGCATATGCTGGCAAACTATTAGGTTTAGTTTACATGTCGTCACTCCAGGCTATTTTTATGTTTGCAAACATGAAATTGTTCAAAAGTTGGAACAATGGCCAACTAAAATTTGACAGGTGTGAGTGAGTTTTAAACAACCAAACTCTGAACCTTACCCAAGCCTATCTCATGCAAAAGAGTGTTTTTACAATCAATCACCACAAAAACAATTAAATGTCTATTTGAAATAAAACACTGAAGCATTCCTAAAAGTTTAACACTGCACTAACGAAAAACACATTCACTCAGAAAATAAAAATAGAGAAGACAAATCTCAAACCATTTTCTATGAGTTAGGTTGGGAAGCATCACATGCAACAATATTCTGATTTACCTTGGTCCCATCTTTTTTTTTTTTTTTGCTTTTTAAAGAAAGGAGCATTTTATCGGAATATCGGTTGAGTAACACTGTACTTCCAAAAAGTTTGAGATATTCGGCAGTTTGATGTCAAAATCACCCAGTGGGCGTAACCAAGCAGATGTTGATTCAATGAAACTTCTGTACTTGTTGATAATGATGGCGCAACACTAAATCTCAAATTTTAGGTCAATCGGAGGAGGGGTTCCGGAGCTAGGGCCCACCAAATTTTGATTAGTTCGGCAAAATGGGGCAGGGCCGCCTTTCTTTGAAGACATATCTCGGAAACGATTGGATCAATCATCACAAAATAGTTGTCAAGGGAATCCAACGCGGATTCGAAATCTGGAATCATTAGGAAGATGGATATTTGAGTAACTTCACCTTTTGACCGACAATTCGACCTTGAAATTGACCTGGTGGATCACGTGACCTTAACGTTTTTCATTAAATGTGCTCTCTCTCACACATTCTCTAAAACCTATCCAAATTTCGTGTTTTTGGTTTTGTTTTGAGGGAACAAGAAGTCAAAAAGGGCATACCTCAAATATTAATTGAAAGTTGAATATTCATTGAAAGGAATACAGAGGCATACGATTGGATGTACTTTTTTCATGGATCAAAGATGTGTGGTGAATTTTGCTGTTCAGCTTGTTAAATAAAAGTGCATTTCAAATTTTCAGGTGTTCCGGACTATTCCGGACCAGAATTGGATTTCACAAACAGACAAAGAGTTGACAAAATGATTATTTACAAAAACGCCACCCCCACAATGTACACACAACAAAAGACGCTGATAATGAAGAACCAGGACAAAACGAGACAAACAAAAATATACTTGCAGAAGGCAAGGACAAATATAAATGTAAATCGCTTGTCACAAAAGTTAAAGGAAATCCAATGTGTGTTTAATACAAACCGAGAATAACACTGCAACAAAATACATTACTTACATGAGAAAATACGAGTCATGAGTAAGGCTGAATAATCCGACAGCAGGTGGCAGTCTGCTGATTAGAACGCATGTCAGGTGGGCCACTGGAGGGAATGCCCCCCACTTCAGCAGGAACTGAAACATATACAAAACAGAACCAAAACAAAAAATGTACTGAAACAATGAACAGTTTTGCAGCATTGAGAAATTCAGAGAGGGTCAAATGAAGTTTACCTCAAAAGCTGGTTATTGTGTATTTGGGGCTGCATGGCTCAGTGTCAAGTGGTCGTTTCCTAACTGGGAGGTTGCTCTGCCAGTTGGGAAACCATGTTGAAGTGTCCTTGAGCAAGACATTGAACCCCCAGTTGCTTTTGGTGCTGCGTCACCAGTAGGTGAAAGAAGTAACAGTGTGAAGCGCTCTGAGTACCTGAGGTCGAAACGCGCTACAGAAGTGACATCCCATTTGAGTATTTGAAGTTCTTCCTGATGTAACAATACCAAATTCCAGTAGTCCAATATCCCCCACTGTTTGTGAATAGTACCGCATTTTAAAACTGACATTGCAAAACTGGTGGTTTGAAATAAAGTTGTCCCCGTTTATCTCTTGATCAAGTGCAACAAGTGTATCAATATTTATTATTAAGGCCACAAGGCCTCAGAGAAAAGGGTTTGGGTCAAAAAAGTGCATCTTGAACCACGGCAGGAGAATGTGGGAAAACTCGTCAACAGATTCAGGCTTTGTAGTCCATGTTCACATTCTGCTGCAGTGAGTTTTGAAATGTTGGTGCATCAGCCTCTAACTAGATTCTGGGGTCTCTTTCAGCTTCAGTTGTGTCCTTGAAGTCAAGGCCACATTTTAGGCGGGCTCTTTTTGAAACTTCGTTTCCCCCCTCCAGAAACACATGTATAATGCAGAACACGCGACTCCAGACACTACAAGACTCACAAATAAAACAGCCTGAAATGTAAATGAGCAAAAGCACTTATGCCCTCATGACTAACTCACCAATAACCGTGTACAAAAAGGTTGCTTCCCAACATCCGCTAAGCAAAGCTGCTCTTTTGTTCCGACATGATTTTATGCACTTAACAAGCAGCTCCGCTTCTACCCACCGAACGCTGTGTTGCAAAAGAGCATCAGACCCATAGATAAGTTCATCCCGATTCCGATGTACTGTGAAGCATTTCGCGCTCACTCTGTCAGTGGTTATGTTGTCATACATGTCGGTATTAAAGATAGAAGGCAGTATTTGAAATGAAAGGCATTGTCCATATAGCGATGGAACCAAACCTATTTAACTCAGGGTGAGAGATGGTCTATATGTCATAGGCAATCATAGCCCATTTGGGAAGGGGTGCCCCCAAATTGAATTCCAGAATACTGGCCTCTGAGGGTGCTATTTACCAGTGCTGGGTTAGTTTACAACATTTTGTCAACAGCCTGGGCACCCAGCCGTCATTGTCAGTCTGTCAGTCTGTCCGAACTGTAATCGTCAGTCTGTCAGGCCGTCATGTTAGTTTCACTGCACTTCTGTCATTGCTTTCTTCTCTAAACTTCGCCAGTCTATCCGTAAAAATCTGTTAAAAAAACAAACAAACAAAAAAAAAACAATGATCACTATCCAGGAGATTGGAGGTACCAAGAACTAAATGGAGGCTCAGAGATATTCGAGCCTTTTCCGTTGCTGGTCCCTCTCTCTGGAATGACCTCTCACTGAATATTCAGCAAGCCCCCTCGCTGCTTCTCTTTAAAACTCATCTCAAAACTCACTTATTCTTTGGATTTTGACTCAGCATGACTCATCATTAATTTTTTGTTTATTGTTGTACATATGATATTTAATCCATATACAGCACTGTGTATACAGCGGCGGTTGTTTTAAAGTGCTCTATAAATACAGTTGAGTTGAGTTGAGAAGATATATAATACACATAGTATAGTATAATATAATACACATAGTATAGTATAATATAATACACATAGTACAGCGGGAAATGGCTGGTGGATGCTCCAAAAGGTTTACTTTAAAGTTTTGCTGACCTTAACTAGAATCCCAAATTGCATTGATGCCAAATGTACAATCTTGCTGCATTAAAATGCCATCTGAATCCTTGTGGAAACTCAAAGCCAATGCTTATCCTTCAACTCTGTCATCTTCTTCTGTTTTTTTGGCGGTTGTCAAACAGATTTTGGTGTGTTACCGCCACCTTCTGATATGTAGCGTGGGTCTGCACATCCTTCTGTCAGTGCTTAGTCTGCCAGTTTGCCGTCATTTGCCATTCGTCAGCAAAATGGGTGTTCATCAATGTAGGGAATGCCCACCTCTGCTATCTACAGAGCAAAATGCTGCCTTCCAGTGAAAAACGGACTTGATGGGAGTACCTTGCATAAGCCTGGATGATATTGTGATTATGAAGGCAGTGGTGCCCAGTTGTTCAACCAATCGGGCACATCGCTCAGGCCGTCAGCATGCCCATTGCAATAACACTGCGTTATTATCTCTGGTCGTTCTCAGCGAGCCTTCCAGCTTGCGTCAGGTACGGGGCGATATTGTGATCAAGTTTGGTATTTGAACAAGCATTGATTTTGCGGGACACGGCATCAATTTGCGGAACGCGTGCATTGAGCTTTAAACACGAAATGGTGCGCGCGCGCACGCGCGCGCTACGCAAGACGCTTGGTCACCGTACATTCGTGACATGTTGGTCACAACCAATCTGGTTGTTAGTGAACAACGAGATCCGGCTTCTGATTGAATTAATTTGTTGGTTTCTCCTGTCTTTTTCCTTGTAACGCTATTTGTACGGTAATTAGTTCAATTCCAAGTTAGGTGGAAGAGGGAGGTAAGAGACAAACAGCACACTGAGCACACAAACTGGAGTGAGGGAGAGACATGAAAGGTCGAGAGCATGGCAAAAGAGTGAGAGACTACACAGCAGCCAAGGTGAAAAAACAAATTAGAATTTGGAGACATTTCAGATTTAAAATGTTGGGCTTCGGTCAGCTGGTGGGTGGGGAAATTCTAAATCATGGGAAAATGCTTTGCTTGAGTTGAGCTCCACCAAAACTTCTGCGTACTAATCCCATCAGTCACATCAATGCTCGTCCTCAAAGTGTCTGTAGCGACTTATTGACAAGCGATCCATGGGTAAAGCTAGATAAAAGGAGATTTCCGTTGGCTTTACTGTGCCCCGCATTTAAGATCATCAGATGCTACAAAGAGCATCTGAAGTCAGAGAGTGCATTCACCATTTAAATCCATTCAAATTTGCCTTACTAGATGCCATGACCATTATACATGATGACATCAAGTTTCAGTTGTTTTTTCATTTGAAGGAATAACACAACTACTGTACTCCAGTGCAGGTTTGTTTACTTATTTTATGTTGCACTGCAATGACTTGACTCACCTTGATCATCCAGTAATACCTTGCGGCGAGCCATCGTAGCATTTATAATGCTGGTAAAATGTAATAAGGATTGAGGGGAAGAGAAAGACCCCCCCCCCCACCTCCGCAAACCTTATGACTTCTTTTATCAAAGCCAGAAAAGCTGCCTCATGCTAGTTCTGTTGTTGTTCATAGACACCTAATGATGAACAGAATAGTTGACAGTGAAACTCATCTTCTTTTCATTAAATCTAATCGACAGCTGCCCATGACTGTTGATGGACTTGTGAGCGCTGGATCGAAGTCCATAAATCAAAAGATTTGAAAGGGATAAGTCAGAGGCCTCCCTGCGTGGTGGACTCATCCCGCCACGTGTTTCCTTTAAGAGGCACTAATGAAAACGGGGAGATGGAAATAGCAGAGACAAAAGAGGAGTTTGCAGCTTACTGACAACATAATCGATACAGAATTTCTCTTGTGATGTTAAGTGCGTCTGGTTGGGAAAGTATCGCTAAGGCTACTTTTCATTTAAAGAGAACTCAATCGGAGACAAATTCAAGACGGACTGGATGCTGCATTAAGTGTACACCACTCAATTTACTGACTAGAGCAGACCAAAAAAATGTGTTGTTGATCAATAAAAATCAAACACAAAACAATCGAACATGAGAATTAAAAAAAAAAGAAAGAAAATTAAAAATAATCACAAATTGGCACGAAAAGGACGTGTGATGGGAGTCTCTGGGCTCGCTTTTCATCGACGCCATGATCCTGTTCTTGTGCCTCCAGCAGGTGGCAGACGAGGGCCTTTCCCTCAGTGTGCACACCTGCTGCCCATAATCATTAGCCGTGTATTTAAGAACTGACAAGCTGCCTGCAGCTTGTTGCATTATTAGACGTGGTTGCTGCTGTTGCTCAAGTGTTTGTTTTCCAGACCTCTCGCCATAGTCGTGCTTGTTCTCGTTGTTCTACCTTTCTGTCAGTATAATTTTTGTTTCGTCATTTGATCTTGCTTCTCTTTTGTCGAGTGAATTGGATTCTTGTCATTTACGGGGCAATTATTTCCTTGCCTTTTGCAAGCGCTTTTTGTTAATGTATTGTTTTTCCTGGTTATTGTCGACAAGTGATTTCCGTTCATATTTTGTCGGTGCGCTTTTTGTGAATAAATATTTTTGTTACGGAGTTTCATTTAGTGTCTGCGTTTGTGGGATCCGATCACTTTTCAGTTCGTTTTTTAACTGTGACAACAGACACACGTTTGTGCGCTCGATCTTCATTTTTGTGCCAGGGAATTGTTCTTTACCATGTTGCTGCTCCTTGGTGGGGTTTTCTGGCGGACCGAGAGTGTTTTCTATTACACGCCCCTGGCGCACTTAACAACTTAGTGACAAAAAGTACACTGCAAACGGACCATCTCAAAGGAGGGCTACTTTGTGGCATATGTGGTGTAACGTGATTCTGTAGGATTTGATCAAATCCCAGGCAGACAGTTTCTGTGCTACGCTGATCTGTGTGGCGGATGTCATATGTCATTCATAAATATGACAATAGTATGCCTCAAACCCTTTGAATCATTGTAGAAATCAAATTCATTAAATGCATAAGTATAATCCATCTATCCATCTATTTTTACGATCCACTTTATCCTCACAAGGGTCACGGAGCGTGCTGGAGCCTACCCCAGCTGTCTTCGGGCAGTACGCAGGGGACACCCTCAACTGCTTGCCAGCCAACCGCAGGGCACACATAGATGAACAACCATTTGCACTCACAGTCACAACTACAATTTAGAGTTATCAGTTAGCCTGTCATGCATGATTTTGAAATGTGGGAGGGAATGGGAGTACCTGGAGAAAACCCACGCAAGCACGGGGTGAACATGCAAACTCCACACAGAAAGGCTGAGCCGGAATCGGACCATGCACCTCTGCACTGTGAGGAAGATGAATTAACAAGTCAACCACCGTCCCACCCGTTGTTCTAATTAGCACGCCACTTAATCGTGGCACAACGACCCCACCCTCGCACACAGTAATACCGAGCTTGCACTGGGTGTGAAAATAGGGCCCTTAATGTTTATTGTACAAGTATGTCGTGTGGACATCCTGAATTTTTGGCTGAGCTATTCATCGGAGGAGAATATCAGCGCTTGATGCCTGCGCCTCCAATGCAGCATGTTTGCCCCATCTGTGTTTTTTGGGGTTTTTTTTTTCAGCAGAAAATGTTGGCACTGTTGGACTGTATGCGACAGTATGGCTGCAGGAGCTGCAACATGAGGAATTGCGTATCCTTTTTTTTTTTTTTCGAAATGATTTACTTCTATAAAATGAATCAAGAATGATCCAATTATTTCGTGCCACTGTTTTTGTTTCCTAAAACGTGACAGTTTTGGAGATGTAAGGTTTCTGTCGACGCCAGCAATGTGCAGTAAGAATAAAAATTCTGCTCCTCCTGTACGTGAAGTTTCAGTGTCAAAAATGCTTTTGTGTATTTTATTGTATTTGTACAGGGAGGACAATTCGTTCTGAGTTGTATAACAGCATTGTGCTCAATTAAAAAGGCTACGATTTCACACTGAGTAAGTCAGTTTGTGAGTAAATTGAAACAAGGGTATTGTTATTTCATTATTCATACTTTTTTGGCATTTTTGTTTGGTGGGTGTGGTGAGATTTGTCAAATGTAAAATCAAGGCATTGGTTCAATGGGAAACAATTCTTGAGGGCGTCATTATATGAGTGTCAGCATAAGGACTTCTCATTGAGCAAAGATATTGGTAAATTCTTGCTTCAAATGTGTGCACGCTTGAGAATGTCCTTTTTGTAGTTAAAGTCAGCTCTCGGTGTAGAACAAGCTCAGGTTGAAATTTTAATGTGCTGCAGCTGAGATGATTTAATCAGTAAAAGGATGCTTCACATCAGATGAAAGATATGCATCAGGGCAAGCAAACGTGCGCACACACACACACACACACACACACACACACACACACACACTCACACACACACACACACACACACACATACTCCATAACACGACACCGCAGGGCTTAACCAGCTGCCTCCACCCTCACTTTGGACCATAAGAGGTTCTGACATGCAGTTGAAGAAGATTGGTCTTGTTGCAGATAAGGCTTGCAGTGTTCCTCGCTGCAGTAATGCTGCAATCACCAGAATCAATTAGTCATTGTCTATGGGTGAGAGCCTTTCCGGTATTTCTGATGGATCATTTCACACCCATGACTGTAACCACAGTAATAGGAATGGAAGTGCATCAAAACTACACAATGGGGCACAGTTTAATGAAGGTTGGGGGCTGGGGGTGAACTAAATAACATTTTTATGTTGTTATTAATGCATTAGCCTGGGGATAACAAAATTGTTTAATTATCAAACAGGATGACATTCAGAATTGTTTTCATCACACGAGCCCGGTTTCCTCCCACAATCCAAAAACATCCATGGCAGGCTGATTGGAACACTCTAATTGTCCCTAAGTGTGAGTGTGAGCACGTATAGTTGCTCGTCTCTGTGTGTCCTGCGATTGGCTGGCAACTGGTTCAGGGTGACCCCCGCCTATTGCCCGAAGACAGCTGGGATAGGTTCCAGCACGCCCCACGGCCCTTGTGAGGATGAAAGGGTTCAGAAAATGGGTGGATGGATGGATGGATGGAGGAGTTGTAGTTCATCTGTGTTTTGATTATTTTCAATGTGAGTCGTAAATGGACACCACACAGCTGTGACAAACTCTCTCCTGTCATGCTGATGGGCGACTTTGGATTGCCAAGTGATCATGCCACTCATGTGATTGAAGTTACAATAATCGCTGCGATGTATGGTATTCATGAGTAAAATCAAGTCATGCCTTTTGCAGAATGATGTCACAAACAGCTTTCAGGCTACATTTTTTTCACAACAATCTGGTGTGGAAATTGCATAAAAAACACTACATTAAGGTTCATAAATTAAATGGTAAATGTGTTTCATTTGTAAGAGCAACTACTGTCAAGGCACTCAAAGCACTACACTAGAGCATCTTTCCTACAGCCACACACCCCTACATATTTAAGCCGCAACAGTATAACTGCTTACAGCCGGGAGTGGCAGGAATATCTCCCACAGAGTCATCGCGGGCCTTTCTGTATCCTGACAAGAGGTGCTAGTTCGAGAGCTAACAGGTTTCTGATATTCTTCTCATGCGGCAAACAGGCGGGAGACTCCTTTTCTGTGTCAGCTCCTCACTTGGTGTTGTGGGGTCCACACAACAGAGCCACTTCAGGGAAAGTCAACTGTTTATTAAACATGACGGCAAGCCTTATTCAGCCCTTGGCTGACACTACATGACAGACATTGGAGCATCTACTTGCCGCCAGTTATATTCCCACAGTGCTTTGTGTTCACCATATTTCAATAGCCTCAAGAACACACAGCACCCAAGGATGCCGAGATGCTCTTCAAATTGTGCCATCCAGGGAAGATGCATTTTTGGGATGCATGCATTGCTAGCTAGCTAACTGGTTGCAAGCCGCAGTGGTAGAAATGGGCCTAATAGCTCACAATTGCACCGGATAGGTATTTATGCGCACCAAGGCTCTCAGTTCGGATAAAATGAGAGAGGGGAGACTCATGTTGGATGCCAAATTGTGTCACAGGGTGTTGACCCCCCCCCCCCCAACGATAATAGTCCCCCCCCCGACGAATAAATAAATAAAAACATAAAATGACGTTTACAAACAATAAGAAAACTGAAATGGTGAAAAACAGTTTGTTGCTATATCTCCCCATTTCAGTACTACATTGCACATTTGCAGCATTTATCTTCAAACTCGCTTAATGTATGAACAAACTTCTGAATTCACTTTATAAAGTCTTCGAGTTTTTAATATTGATAGTGTTAACAATGTTTACAACAAGTTCTTTGATTAATTTTAGTGTTGTTGTCTTTTGTGAAATGGGTTTTCTGTGCAGCATGTCCATGTTCCCGTGAATACTTTTAATTACTGTTGAATACATTAGTGATGCACCATCAAATGTAAAAGAAAGAGCTTTCTGTCCACTTTTCAGTCATTGTTTATTTATTCCCTGTCTTCTTCAATAAAAACATTATGGTACTTGATCCGTTATGGCTTGATGAGCTTTAAATGACAAGTTTGTTATGATGTCCTCCCCACATCCTGCCATACATGTCCCCATAATACAAGCACATACTGTTCCCCATGCAGCACGTCTGTGAGAACACAGCTGACAAGACCGGGCGCTGTGTTCGTCTGACCGTGAGACTTGTTTTTTTCAATCAGGCTCTCTGTTATGCTTGTCCTCAGGCAACAAGTTCTCCTCCTGCCACGCCTGCTTGCTAGTCGCCGGGGTCTGGTGCTACGCGGCCGTGTTTGCCGTGGGGCCCCTGTTGGGGTGGGGAGAGTACGGGCCCGAGCCGTACGGTACGGCGTGCTGCATTGACTGGCACGTGCCTAGCCAGAACTCTTTGGCTATGAGCTACATCATCTGCCTCTTCTTCTTCTGCTACATTGTTCCCTGCACGGTCATCTTTCTGTCCTACGTGTTCATCCTGTTGACCGTCCGCGGCTCCCGCCAGGCAGTGCAGCAGCACATGTCCCCTCAGAACAAGATCACCAATGCGCATGCACTTATTATTAAGGTACGTTCCCAGCACTAATTATGCAATACGTTCTTGCACTGCACATACACTACTCGTAAAACGTTTGGGATACTTGGCTTTTGTGGTGAAATATTTGGATGGTCAATCGCTTACCGAGCTTTTATTTTTCAAACTTGACGCTGAGAAGCCGTCATGGCAGCTGACTGGATTTCAAACTGAAGTTCGCCTCAGATATTAGAGCGGAAAAGCTAGGTGACTTGAATTAAAGCACAATACTCAATTGCTAGCCCTAATGCACGCTGGTCCCAGCCAGTCAACTTAAGAAAGATGTGCGGTATTGAGTGGCACAGTGTTCAAGAGCTGAAATAGTTTTGGTGCTTCATTTTAGATACCGTATTTTCCACACTATAGGGCGCACCAAAAAGTCTTCAATTTTCTTAAAAGCTCACCGAGCGCCTTAAAATCCGGTGCGTCTTGTGTATGGTCATTACGGTAATACATCGACTCCAAGATGGCTCCTTCCTGGAGACATGCTTCCAATGTTATAACTTGCTGTTGGTTTAGTGAACTGTGTCGCTGCTTTATTAAATACGTTTGTGTTGCAGCTCCGAAAAAAGGAGAGCTGTGGTGTTAATTTTTTAAAACAGTCTCAACAAATACAGGTACTGTACGTCTTTGTCCGTCTCCGTGCCTTCTCTCCGTTCCACTCGAGAGGCGTTCATGGCCGCCTCCGAAAAACGTAAATTAATGATCACTTCAATGAAACTACAAAAATTGAAAATAATACATCAAGACTGAAAAGCAAGCGAAGATATCCCCAAATAAATTCGATAGCCCCCCCTACAAAATTTATATTGTGATTTCATCATTTGTGAATACACAACAAAGGACAGGTACTGTACGTCTTTGTCCGTCTCCGTGCCTTCTCTTCCGTTCCACTCGAGAGGCGTTCGTGGCCGCCTCCGAAAAACGTAAATAAATTATTACTTCATGATACCCGTATTCAATGAAACCATGAAGAAAATCAAGTGAGGAAATCACAACATAAATTCTGTAGGGGGGATATAGAATTTATGTTGTGATTTACTCGCTTGATTTGCTGTTTTGATGCATTATTTTCAATTTTCGTAGTTTCATTTAAGTACAGTAATAGTTAATTTACGTTTTTCAGAGGCGGTCATGAACGCCTCTCAAGTTGAACGGATGCCTCTCGAGTTGAATGGAAGGAGCATTGCACCATCTAGTGGAGGCATTGTCGATTGCGCCTTATAACGCGAAGCGTTCAATGTATGAAAAAAAATTTACAAAATAGCCATTCATTGAAAGTGCGCCTCATAATCCAGTGCGTCTTTAAGTGCAGAAAATACGGTACTTTAATTTTTTGGATCATTCAAATAACCCAGCCGCTGGGGGGCAGTGCCCTCCCCTGGGGGTGCACTGTTCCCCAGTGCCGGTCCCAAGCCCGGAGAAATGGGGAGGGTTGCCTCAGGAATGGCATCCGGCGTAAAACTTTTGCCAAGACGACCATGCGAGTTGGTAGGACGGTTTACAGGGGCGGATGGAAATTACTGACTCGCTGTGGCGACCCCTGAATAGGGACGTGCCGAAAGGAGAAGAAGAAGAAGAAGAAGATTCAAATATGGCCAGGTTGTTAATGACACTCGTGTCTGTGGTGTGCCAAATTTACAAGACATATTTAGGTTCACTTTACATGGAATTTACAGTATTTGTTGGACATGATTTGTCAAGGTAAACCTTTTAGGTTCATCCTGAGATTTCATCCGAGAGTCAAAAATCCCAAACCTCTTGTAGTGTATGCACATTTCTATCAACTTTTTTGATTTTTTTGCTTCGGTTTTTAGCTGTCGGTGGCAGTTTGCATTGGTTTCCTGACAGCATGGAGTCCCTACGCGATTGTGTCCATGTGGGCAGCATTTGGTAACCCCTCAAAAGTACCACCTATGGCTTTCGCACTGGCCGCTATCTTCGCCAAGTCCTCTACACTTTACAACCCCATTGTCTATCTGGTTTTTAAACCCAACTTCCGCAAGTCTCTCTGTCGGGACTTAGCCCTGTGCAGAAGGTCACTCTGCGGGTGTTTGTGTCAGCACAATTCCACCCAGAAGGGACCGTGCCGGCAACCTCATGACAAAGAAGAGTGTAACTCTACGCAGTTTTCCAACGGACTACTGGAGAACCACGGCACATGCAGACACTGTCCTTGTCCTGAGATTACTACTGCCAGGGAAAACTGTTTGGACTGCGACCCTCAGAGGGCTGCCGCAAGGCTCCAGGGGTCGCAACATAGCGAGGTGACTGTCAGTCAACTCTCCAATGAGCAGCAGAGTGACTTTCTCTAGGCTTAACTCGCACATAGGAAGGGACTGGACTGCGAAGGCAGGTAAGCAGGTGGGAAGAAAAGACACTGGATGAGAGACATTTCTCACAAGCGCGCACAGACGGCAACTGCATTCATCGATGAGAAACTACAGGTCAGGACTTCAAAGACCAAAGTTCAAAGAACTTATCTAACGCCTCAAGTATGTGATACTGCCAAAACAATGCCCCTGTCATGCAACAACCAACATGCAAGTAGATCAAAGTTAAATCAGGTAATGTAAACATGCACTGATCTGATCAGATTCCAGATCACCTTGAAGAGGACTTGGGAAATGACGATGAGATGTAGAGGCACGAGCTCTGAAACTGCCTTTAATGTAATTATGAATAATGTATCGGGTGCTATGTTTGGTTGATGTATTTATTGATGCATGCCTCAAATAGGAAGACAACGTGGTTGTATTTATTTAAAAAGGAGGATTTTCCTTTGTGCTGCGTTGGTTTCAAGGTGTCAGCCCAAGTCATTTGAGGGGAGCGACCAAGCACCCGTGCCGTGGGAGGTTCCTGTTAGTCAGTCAGCTGTCGCCAGGAAGACACTATGACACAACATCCGTTGCATTCTCTCTGTACTCAGTAGGAAAGCCTCAGGACAAAGGATAGCCACAGTCAGATTCCTTCGTCAAAACACATCATCTCTTTAAATAAGCTACACATCTCGAATTGTACAAAAGATGAATTGCACTGTGACAAGAGGTACTTAAATAGGAACACTCTGACAGAATGAGTGCTTTGCTTTTCTTGGAAGAATGACAACTATGAAAAGGAAAATATGACAAACTTAAGAAAATTCTTAGTAATATTTCTTCCAGAAGCAATGTATCCACTGTAATTTCCAATTTTATTTTATTTTTTTAAATGGCCTTTCACTGATGTCAATGTTATGTGAAGCTTAGATTTAAAGTGTTTATAAAAGTGAGAGCTGGCTCTTATTAGCAAACCCTGATCTTAAATAGTTTTGCCAACATAGTTTGCCGTGTGTGTGTGTGTGTGTGTGTGTGTGTGTGTGTGTGTGTGTGTGTGTGTGTGTGCGTGTGTGTGCGTGCGTGCGTGTGTGTGTGAGAGAGAGATGGGCTGGTTTTTTTTGCAAAGATGTTGCTTTACATAGCTTTGGTGATTCTTTTTAATATTATATTTTAAGTATTGTGTGTGTGTGTGTGTGTGTGCGTGCGTGCGTGCGTGCGTGCGTGCGTGCGTGCGTGCGTGAGAGAGAGATGGGCTGATTTTTTTTGCAAAGATGTTGCTTTACATAGCTTTGGTGATTCTTTTTAATATTATATTTTAAGTATTTATTATTTTTATAACTGTAGAAAATGTGAGCGATACCTACAAAGGCAGGGAACTGTCATTCTGACAATCAAATACAGTATAATGGAAGAAAACAACAAATGAGAAGGTGCCAGTGCATCGCCAATATGACCGTAATTGTCATTAAATGCCTCAGTAAGAACCAAATCAAATGAAGAAAACTACAGCCTTGCCAAGTCCCCCCCCACCACCACCACCAAAAAAAAGTATCCTGCCAACTATTAAAAACATAATATGATTTGCTGGCTATCTATCCATCCTCCCAGACCTAAGATTAAACTTGCTGCAGTAAAATGGATATCATCGAAACAGAATTATCTTTTTAATATGAACATTGTACTTGAATGAGAGACCAGCTGACTTTGGCAGACACAATACAGTACCTTGCAAAAGTTTTTAGCCGACTACTGTCTACTCAGTTTATCTATCTATCTATCTATCTATCTATCTATCTATCTATCTATCTATCTATCTATCTATCTATCTATCTATCTATCTATCTATCTATCTATCTGTTCATCCATCCATCTATTGTTTTAGGGTGGAAGCCTTGTTAAAAGCATGTTTTTGTGAAAATAATGCAAAAAAGTGCTTGCACCCTACCGAACCTCGTCCACAGATATGAATAGGTCGATCCAAAATGTCTTTTTGAGTTCTAGGCCTATGCTCGACCCTCGGTGGGGTCAAAGTCTCAGCATATTTCATGCATGTGCACGTCACGAAAACCAATAGAGCCACTATTCCACTGAAGGAGGAACATTTGCAAAAAATGGACGGTATGAAAATGCACATTCACGTCAGGGTTCGTTCAAGGTCTTAAACGTTCTCCAGACGTTTGGCAAGGGTTTCAGTTTTCATACACTTTTTAATGAATGTTATAGTATATATATTTTAGTCTAAATAATAAAAAAACAGCACAATTATTATTATTATTCTTATTTCATCTATCATCTTTCCATCAGTCTGAAGAACCACTCAAATATCTCCCTCTTCTCTGTTGCCTTTCTCTCATCTTCCAAAATCTGCCTTTCAATTTCCACTCCCTGATGCTCCAAAACCCTTTTCTACAACTCGTCTACCTTTTGCTCACTTTTTTTTTTCTTTGCTCTTTTTTTCGTCCTCTTGCTAGTCTTCCTCCCTCTTTTACTGCTGCATCTGCACCTCCCTGACCTGACTTGGCCCGAACTGTCCTCATGGAAAGAGACGATTAGGAAGAACGTGGGTCCGAGGTGGTTGTGTGTGTGTGTGTGTGTGTGTGTGTGTGTGTGTGTGTGTGTGTGTGTGGGTGTGGGTGGGGTGAAGGATTTAGTGTTGAGGTGGTGAATGGCCTCTGTCCCAACATCCCATCAACGATATCAAACCAGGGCCAGGTTTCTGCTGTGGACTTTGCTGCCACACCCTCACCTATCCCTGGGCACTTGCAATCTTTTAACAACAACAACAACACAGACATGACTAAATATGTTTACACTTATGTGTTGTGTTTATTATTTAGCTTTATGTTAACTGTTTTGTTAAGCGCTTTGTTACAGTTGCAGCTGTTGTGAAAGCGCTATATAAATCAGGATGTATTGTATTGTATTGTACACACTCAAGAAAAAAAATGTGGATTTAAATACAAAGTAATTTTTTTTCTTATTTTTATTTTTTTTACCTCTACGGTAGTCACTTTGGCTTTTAGGCCAAATTTTTCCGCCATAGTCTTGAATTAAATAAATAAAATAAAAATGCATGCATGCATGCAAAAAAAAAAAAGATCATAGAGATGCAAAAATGCGTCCAAAATCCTGGTATTGCAGGTTTATACACTTCAATCCATTAGTCTTAATTACTATCAATTTTGTTATGTTGTTAATATGGATGGAGAGTGATTCATTAATTATGAATTTGTATTCGAAGCTGATTTAGTCATCCAATGACGTGATTGTTGCATTCTAGAACAGCAGCGGGATTAGCTGTGGTATCTTAAAAAGATTGATTCATGAACAATTGGACACCATCAATCCAAAATTTCAATTCACATTAAGGACAACCATCCCATAGTACCGTCAATTTGAGCAGTGTTTCCCAAGAAGGGGTTCGCGTACACTTTGGGCTATGTTAGCATATCGCAGGGGGTATGCGTATGATTGATGTCCAAGAGCGATAACCTGCGACACAGCCGTGTGTCAGCTCATGTCTCATTAACACTCGAATTGCTGATGAAAAGAAAGTAAAATTGCTAGAGTGGCCTGAATATTCTTGTGAAGTGATTTGTTTCTCATATTAAAATGTTTGTGCTGGTTTAAAGGGGACTTTTTGAAAGGAGCTTAATTTTTTTGTGGTAAATGTTATGAGTTTACAAATAACAAAGGCGGTGTCACGTTTGCAGGTGGTGGTGGACCCCAAAAAGCAGGCAGGAGGGAGGCGCATGGTGAACTTGAAAGATTGTATTAAAACACAGAGAAAACTAAATCCAAAACAAAATCCTCAGAACAAAAAGAATCCAAAGTATCAAACAAAAATCACGACTGGAGCTAAAACATAACAATGAACTAAACATGACTGAAACAAACATGACAGTAGCATACAAAGAGCCACAATGACCCGACAATGAGTGGTCGGGCTAGGAGTCCTTTTAAAGCACTAAATACATAATGACCAACAGGTGTGCAGCTGCAGGGAGAACCCTACAGTGCCACCTGTTGGTCACAAACAGAATCATGACAGGCGGTAGTTATTTATTTCTCTGTTTTCCTCCCTACTATTTATATTTATTTATATTAAGTGTATATATTATCATTTTCATTTTAGGTAAAAAAAAAAGGAGAGAATTCTTAAAAATTAACATTGCGAAAATAACATTTTTCATTTAATGAACTGTCGTCTTATGTACATTTGGTGAATCACCAACACATACAAGTCAGAGGGTAGTCGAGGAACGACAAAAATGTTCATGGGTACACAAGCCAAATAAGGTTGGGAACCACTGCCGTGGCTGCGGAGAATTTGGCCCCCGTGAAGAAGCCTTCGTTCTCGGCCTGCAGTTTTATAAATTCGGCAATCAGTTTCTTACTCGCTGAAACATGACAAAAAATAATGCTAACATGCAAAATGATAACGATTTAAACCCACCATTCAAGAGTTACTGGCACTATCTTGAAGTGATCCTGGCCAATGAGGCAAATAAGATCACTTCATCCGAATGTGACTGACTATTCAATTGTTGCCCAATTAGTCTTACGTTATAAGTGATGTTTTAAGATTATATGCGAAAACGTATACTGTACTTACATTTGAAAGTAAACTCTGCCGAGTCAAAGAATAGTGTCGAACATCGTAGAAGGAGGGCAAAGCAATGAAGGCTCCGAAAGTTGCTCCGTCAGCCTTCGCTCAGGGCCGCTCTCACTCCAAGGAAAAGAAGGCCAGATGTGAAGGCGACGTTTGGAGGCCGTGCGAATTTGGACACCGCCGGCAGTGACGTCATGTGGCCGACAAATTAGACGATGAGAGTATGCAGCCTATGAATTTGTACAGCCTATCCAAATTCACCACGATTTATGCGATCTGTGTAGGCTGCATAAGGAGGAGCTTTCAAAGGCTTTGAAGGACCCAGCCAGAGTTGATAGTTTGAAAATAACTTGAATAAAACATCAAGAAATTAATATAAATTGACGGCATTACAAACACACTTGGCATGACTTCGAATCACATTTTGTTCCTGAAATCTGCCCTGAAGCCACATTACCCTGTTTTTTTTTTTTGTTTTTGTTTTTTTAGTCAAGGTTATAAACAACACAAAGTGAAGGTTTGATCCAGATGAAAACCAAGATTGTTTTATGTAATGTAGTCCGATTTCACAATCCATTTTTGGTTTTGAACACCCCATTTTTAAGAATGCACATAGATAGATTTCACCAATTTTATGATATTTAAAGATATATTATATTTAAAGGTAATTGGATTGAATGCATCAGAACATATTTGGGGCTTCATAACAAAGGGGGTGAACACATATGCACCTGCCAATATTCCGTTTTTAAAACCTTTTTTGATGCATATGTATTTTTAATTTCTCTTCATTGAGATTGTAAATAGGTATTAAAAAAATGCTGAGTAGGTGAATACTTTTGCAAGGCACTGTATTAGAAGTATTCTTGAATATATAAGAGATGCAGAGAAAGTGCCTTTCTACGCATGCATACAGGTGACGAGCAGCGATTTATTTCCCATGGCTAAAAGATGAGAGTGGAACAGATGCCCTGAAGAAACATGAGAATTACAACTCTTCCATACATAGGAAGTCAAAAAGATCTGTCACGGAGGAGAAGTCTTGCAAGACCCCCTGCCGCGCCAGCACAAATCCTATCTTGTTTTCAGGGCGGATTGCACGTTTGTGATGTTTCCGCTGGGTACGGATTTGAACTTTAGAACCACTTGTCATTGTCTCTCTCAATTTATAATTGAATCGTTTATTTTATTGTCTGTTCTGTCTCCACTATCTGTTCGGGGAGTGAGTCGAACGTAAGTGCTTTTATCAAATGCCTACGATGGCTTTTCAAACAGGCCTACTATACTTTCCTCCTCGGGTGTCAACCCAGTGCACATTTATGGTAGAGTACTTTTTAATCTAAATACAAGATATGATTGGTGTATGTGTGTGTACACGTAAATGAAACACAATTATTGTTTTCGAATCTAAACTGACTGCCCACCATTGCATTTGCTTGACACACATCTTGTTCTTTTTGTCATCTACTTATTCTTCCAAGCAAATTCGTTTAAAAGAGCGGAAAGAGCTGTGGTTGAATTAAATGAAACCAGAGGAACAAATTTGTAATCACACAAATCCGTTGTGCGCTGAGATCAAGGTATGCCATTGACTGCCAGCTGTGCACGTGAATGACTTCACACTTGCGAATATCAAGAAAAGTATGTGCTGTGATGAAGCTGATGATAACCAAAGAATGTCAGAGAAAAAAACAATGAAAAAAAAGTGTCCCGATTTGTTGTAGCTGAGAAGAGCCTGCGCTCAGCAGAATGTAGTACGATTTCATGCAGAATATTAATAGACGGTCAGTAGTACAAAATTGACAGTTTGGGGAATCCTTTCAAAGATCTTGTTTTTTGATGCAGTTCATTTAGAACAGAGTATACCCTAAGGTCTTGAAAGAAGTTAGAGCCCAGTTTACTGCCTCACTTCTTGAATCTCTGACTAAATTCTCACAAACTCGTGCGGCTTGCAACAGCATGTGATGGAAGGTCACACGCTGCTGCATGATGTGTCTGTGGGAACACTACTTGTTTCGAACAACCAAAATGGTTGCGTGAAAGAATTGAGGATTCATGAAGATTGAGCGTCCTACTTTTGGGACGAGTGCAAGTGTAGTGCAAAGCGCATTCTTGCTGTGCGCATGAGTGGAGTTTTCTTTCTGTTGGTATTTTGCTAGACTTTGCGCAGAATTGGGCGTAAATTGAGTTTTTGTGCCTTTGTGCGGCCTTGTGGGATGGAAGTAGTCTTTTCCCAGCCAGTCCTCACGGCATCCCTCATTTGTATCAAAATCAGGTCGTTCCGAGCATAGTACGTCTGAGTACGCCTTGCTTGACGTTGCAGAAACTGAAATAAACTCGCTGGAGCCCGTGTAGAACATTGGCGGGTAAACTGCAAACTCTCCCCTTGCAGATAATATTCGGCCGTGCATGTCACATGGGCAAAGTCCGCCTTGCACCCCTGATCGTGCATCTTTGTGTGACACCCGGCCCTTCACAACAGTGACTGGGGTGCAATTCCAGTATTTGTCAATGATTATAATCCGTTCAATGAAATTATTTCACAGTGACTCAGAAGGATTGTCCCACGCGGGTATATTTATCGATGAAATCCGATGACTTCTAACACGAGCAGCCGCAGAGTGCCGAATTTGTCTGCCTGCGTGCTAGATCAAAGACACCAAAGTCGCATTACACCACATGCGCCTCAAGTTAGACCTGCTTTTTGCAAGTCTAAAATTTAGTCCACTTTTTGCCACCAAATTTGCAGGTGCACCGGTATGAGCAGCAGGAACGCCCAGTGAGGCATAGCGCTTCTACCAAATTCATAAACGCGTTGAACTCGACCATTTCCCTGGCATGAAAATTATGTTTTTACCTCGGGCGCAGATAAATTACAGTTACCAAATTGTTGGATGACTCTGGGAGGAGTGTGTGTGTGTGTGTGTGTGTGTGTGTGTGTGTGTGTGTGTGTGTGTGTGTGTGTGTAAAATGAACACAAGGCCATTTTTACACCGAGCGCACGGATGCCAGTCTACCAAAATAGATCCTTGAGAGATTAAGGAAGAAATGTTCGCAAATGATTAGACGTAGAAAAAAAAGTAGTGTGTTTCCGGTAACCTGACCGACCGAGAATTTCTACCTCAAAAAAAAACTTTACGGTCGGCATTTTTTTCAAACAACCTTCAAATTTAACACACGTCATCATTAGTTCTACCAACAGTTAACATTAGCATTACTACCCCTTGTGACGAATGTTTTATTCATAAAGGTGCCATGCTACAACCAGTAAATTATACAATAACCAATACTGTTTCATAATATTTTTCATAGCGATTAGCCTATAGATCTAATGACCAACTTGCCTCGTAATCGTGCCTCTCGTCGTATCTCGCTCTCGTGTTCTGTGCATTACATCCCAGGTGAATTTAGTGATACGCCCTTTGGACGATTCATAAAAAAAATCAGACTGGCATTCCCATTTCTTAAATGTCGTAATTAGTAGACCTTTGTGGGTTTTTTTCGCCGCCATCTCAAACTTTCATCCGCGCGATTCCTCAGTTTACGGACTAAAATAGCAACCCGCATGCGCACATAACGTTATCTGTTGCGTTCCCCCCAACACTGAAAACAAAACAAAACGAAAGTAAATTAGAAGAAACACACTCACGCACCACACCACAAACACACACAGAAGCACAGTGAAATCGCGTTGATCACACAGTCAAGTCGTGTGCGGTGACTTTAATGGTTAAACTATTTTTCGGTACCGTTAAAATGACGCCACGGAAACGACACGCTACCGGTAACTATTGTTACCGTGAAATCCTCAGGCTTGCTGTAGTTTTTTTTTGTTTTGACTGAGAAATTTCCTTGCGTCCCAAAAACGCACATTATTTGGAACTGTGCGTCCCGTGGGAAAATTATGCGTCTAGGACGTGGGACGCAGAGGTAACGAGATGGCTGTAACACCCAGCCGCCGGGTACCCAACTCTCTCGTGTCTCCTTGTTTTATGTTTTATGGTTATTTTGTTTACATTTTTAATGGGGGGGGGGGAGATTTAAAAAAAAACAACTTTGTCCGACCTACCGACCCTATGCTGAAATTTCATGTTACCGGAAACACACTACTTTTTTCTCTACGCCTTAGAGGATTTCAATATGCATTTTTTATTACTTCACCAAAGCTTACAGTCATTTTCTTAACTCGACCTACACTTACTGTAGATTGCTTGTGATCACATGATTGGTACAGTATTTGTTTGTCCAACATGCTGGAGGTCGAGATCGGGAAGAAAAATTTGAAATGAAAATATGAGTCGACTGGCTAATGTTCATATGCTTTTATGATCAAGTATCAATTTAACTTTATTTAATACTGAAATGCTTGGTGATAGTTTGGTATGTATCTGTTTGATGTGTGGCTTCCGGTTCATTTTTTTCATCTATTATGGCACATGAAAATTTATTTTCTTTCAACCCTGTCAATCTACACTCCATCTATTTGTATTCATACATTTATTCTGCAACTCCCATACAACATTATTTTAGTTTGATTCTAATTTAATGAGCACTTATTTCGATCAAATGGGATTTTCGGGTTTTTTTTCTTTCTTCAGTGATTTCATTCAATAGGCCATTTCAATTCCCCCCAGTACAGAAAATATTGCATGTCCATTCACACAATGGAAAGCCATCGTCTCCGTCTTTTCCTATTTTCATATGACAAATTAGACCGCTCTATCATCCGTACCACCTGTATTGTTGCAGCCACCCACCCGCACAGCAGTTTACAGTTTTTGGACGTTGGCTCTTCAAACATTTACTCAGCACAGGAACAAAACAACGCGGGCGTGTCCAAACTTATGTGAGGTTGTGGGAAAATGATAACACTTGTTTTTACAACATACAAATCTTGGGTTGTATGGTTTTAAAAACCACAAAGCCTACGGTTTTGCTATACAGAATGAACCCATCAACATTCCCTTAATTAGGCACTCATAATATGAGGAGAATTACACTGCAGGAGGTTTTGTCTACAGCATGATTGCAGGATCTGTTGTTGTTGTTGCTATTAGGTGTTTTTTTTTTCCCAAAGAATGTATCTGTGTCAACTCAACCGAGCTTTGGCTCATGTCAATGTTGTGCTGAGATGTCAAGGGTGCGAAAAGCATGAGCCAATTATAATGTGGCCGAGCATCAAGTTTTCTGTTGTTGCACAAATGAGCAGGGTACACAATTATCAAAAATATTCTATGCTACGTTATATAGTACCTTCTAAATATTTTCTGGCAAAAAAAAAAACAAAAAAAAAAAACTAAAATGTCCTTTGGTTTTCAATGCAAATACTCAACTTTATGCTAAGTATTGTGTTGTGAGTATGTCCCCCCTCCCCGAACCCCAAAAAATGTACCGGTAGTAAAAGTACTGCACTGTACATATATTGTACATTTACTGAATATGGTAATTAAAATCCAGTCAATGTACATTTGGAAAATTGTTGTCCTCAATTGTTAAAGGCACAAACAAGGCAGGCATGATGCATTGGAAAGCATGTATATTTCTGTATAGAGGAGAAAACTATCTCGAAAATGCTTATCAGCTTATGATTATTGGACTTATTGCTGTGAATAAGTGAAACTTAAGTTGCACTGTGAAAAAAACATACATAAATTCAATTAAAGCATTTCAAAAAAGAACATTGTCAAGTGTTTACATACCCTGGCAGAATTTGTTAGATGTTTGTACAAATTGTTCAAAGAATATATGAGTGATCAAAAGAGCACATTTTATTTTTACTGGTACAGTATTCAAACTAAACTCTATGGCATTTGAAAATAGCACCGTCATGAAACAAAATATAGCAATGAAGCAAATGATGAAGTAGTCCCTTATTCATTAATATATTTGCGCCAAATTTTCCCCCCAAAATAATGCCAATATTTTTCAAACCCTGCCAAAGTATCTAAACTGTATCCAATTTCTCCTTTGTCTCGGGTGCAACTGAATAACAAATGAATTTCATGAAGAATACCGAGATTTCCACGACTTCCATCTTTGGTTTCGCTACAAGAAAAGTGATGGTGTGTTCTGTTCTAGTCTCAAAGCCTGCCACAGTTTTGGTGACAAAATGGAAAGAACACCACCTCTTTGCCCGGTGACGGATCAGCAATGCGAAGCAAGTCATATTGCCAACAACATAATAGAGATCCTCTCACTCTCCCTTCTGCAGCGCAATCAGGAAGCTGCCCAACACTGAATGAAGGATGCCTTGAAACATGCAAAGGTTCTCTCTGGGGACAGGATCCGTCTGAATGTTTCAAACAAAGAGTGACAGGAAGTGTAGCATCCACAACAACTTCAGAGCACCAGTAGCATATTACTTCCATTGACTTTTGGGGATAGGTGCATCAGCCAAAACGACCAATAGTGATGAGGACATAGTTCACCGTGGCCGCTTACCAGTTCAGAGCGTGCCGCCCCTCTATAAAAGTCAACAGGGATATGCTCCAGCCAAGGTTATTAAAGTTCATGAAAACAAACAAACTAGAATTGAAAGAGCATTTTCATTCACGAAATAAAATAAACATTTCTAAATTAAACTATAATTACAGCAAAAATGTCCTTCGTTTTTGACTCTGTCAATTCATAACACACGGGAGCTTTCAACCTTCATTTTAAACTGTATCTTGGTATTGGTGTATGGCTGTATGAAAGAAAAAAGGTCAAGCTGTCATTTGAATAGTAGTTCACTTTATCACACAAAATTTGAGACCATTTTTTTTTTTTAGTCTTCCACCCGACAAATAATCCAGTTTTAAAAATCAAGACTAACACTAAAAATAAAAGCCCTGTATGAGTTGTCACTTTATCATGGTGGAAGGATCCGACTGATCCTAGGAGCGAAGTTCCCTGGGGCTTTATGCCGCTGGCAAACAGGTCGAAGGTGAGGGGGTGAGACAACAAATTTGTTCACACGGCAACAAATTTGCATCGGTGCTGCACCGACGTATTTTGTTGCGATATATCTTACACCGGTGTAAATTTTGTGGAGCATTCACACGTAAAAAGCTGCTGACTAAAGAGAAGCGTGTTAACCCCAGTGCAGCCCCACTTGCGTTCACACGGCAGTTTCTGCGGACGTGCAATACGATAGTACCGGTAATAATACGGAAATAAAACATGCGCATGCGTAACGTGTACTTCCTTTTCCCCGCCTTGGTTGTGACATATCGAAAAACCATGGTTTATACTTCTCCAGACAAATCAATGCTGTGGTCTATCAGACACCGGAAAAGGATGAGAGAGAGAAAGGAAAGAGGTGCGAAATACTCAGGATGCAAGTTATGCAATACCTGTATGCAATCAACTCTTCTCATGCGTAGCGAGTCTACCCCTGCAGCGTTCACACCTCCCATTTTATATCAGTGCTGCTACCCAAACTAGCATTTACTCTGGAGTAAATTTTTAAACCACCTCCTGAGCAGGGTTAAATTTGCTCCGGTATAATTTTGTACTTGTGAACGCTCTACGGGGGGCAGCACCGGTGCTACACCGGAGTAAAATTGCCGTGTGAACACCCCAAAAGTACAGTTCAGAGACACTATAATGATCAACATACTAGATAGACATTGTTTTCCCTTGCCTGGAGGCGGGTCAGGCCTTCACTCACGGGGCCCAGCCTGGCTCAGCGCTGAGGGATAACACGGGTCCCCCTTCCCATGGCCTAACCATCTGTGGGAGGTGCCAAGGGGGTCTGATGCAGTGTGAGCTGGACTGCGGCCAAAGGCAGGGAACGTGGTGGTCTGATCCCTGGCTACAGAAGCCGGCGCTGGGGACGTGGAACGTCACCCCTCTGGTTAGGAAGGCGCCTGAGTTCGCGTGCAAGGTTACATACAGTGTAGTCATCTCACCTGTGTGTGTTGGCGGGCCTAGCTCGTAGGGTGGTAGTGATGCGTCTAGTGCAGCATGCTAGTGAGACGTTGCATGTAGGGATGCATGTAACTTCCCTCCCTTAGTTCCTGCCGCTGACCAACCCAGTTTGGGTAAAGGAAGCCGAGTGTGTAAGTCTTCCGAGGTCAGTACATAGCCTCTCCTTCACCAAGACTCCTATTGTGCCTCCTCGTGGCATCGCACGGTAACTGGCCTCCTGCGAGGCCAGGCTAAACCAGTAGGGGATCTCGGAGCAGCAGTGGACCCTAGAGGTGAGGTGTGCAGGCCCACTACAATGTGGACACGCCCTGGCACCTCACCCTGCCGCTGACCAACCCAGTTTGGGTAAAGGAAGCCGAGTGTGTAAGTCTTCCGAGGTCAGTACATAGCCTCTCCTTCACCAAGACTCCTATTGTGCCTCCTCGTGGCATCGCACGGTAACTGGCCTCCTGCGAGGCCAGGCTAAACCAGTAGGGGATCTCGGAGCAGCAGTGGACCCTAGAGGTGAGGTGTGCAGGCCCACTACAATGTGGACACGCCCTGGCACCTCACCATCCACTGCCCCATTGCCATGTGGGTAAGCCCGGGGGGGCGTTTGGCTACGGGAGTAAACCCCTAACGAAAAATCTGTGTTCCGGGGATTCACACTGGGCAGGGTCCCGGCAGACTGGATTTCTGGCAGTCCCCTGCAACCGCACTCACTTGAAGGTCGTCTCGAGTCTTTTCTCCTGCCACTGGAATAAGGTGTGTGTGGCCAAGACTGTGGGGGGAGGAATTGCGCGCCCCGCCCCTCACATTAAATCCATTAGCAGCGCAGGCTTCAGCTTCCACCATAGAAGTCCTCTGGCGATGGGACAAAAGTAACGGGGGCAGGTCAAGGATGTGACTGGAAGCTTCTAGCTTGAATCCTGCACAGAGGCGGCGCAGGCATGATGGTCGTCGTGAAGATGGGATGGGACAACATCCTCCTTCGGCAGCATCCTGTGCGTCTGGGCAGACCTATTTAGGGTCCGCACTGCCCACCCCTTACAGGGGAAGGGTCTAGAAAAGGTGACCCAAACATTGCTTGTTCCCCCCACACCCGGGTGGCCTACCGCAGCCACCAAGGCATCCCTACTATGCGGTCGAAAACGCAAAAATAAAACGAAACCCATGACTATGAATCTGGCTACCTGGAATGTCCGCACCCTCCTCGATGTTCGAGACGGGATAGAGAGACCTCGAAGACGGACTGCCCTCATTGCACATGAGCTGAAGAGGTACAACATAGATATTGCGGCACTTAGTGAGACTCGGTTCTCTGGTGAGGACTCACTCACAGAGGTTGGTGAAGGCTACACCTTCTTCTGGAAGGGTCTCCCGGAGGATGAACGCAGACTCCACGGAGTTGGCTTTGCTGTAAGAAGCAAACTACTCGTCAACATTCCTGAGTCCCCCCAAGGCATCAGTGAGCGGCTTATGACCTGGCGTATTCCCCTGGTGAAAGGACGCTTTGCTACTTTGATCAGTGCCTATGCCCCCACCTTGGATGCCGACAACAACACCAAAGACGCCTTCTACGAGTCCCTTGATGCCGTTCTATCTACAATTCCTGACTCGGACAAGCTTGTCCTGATGGGTGACTTCAATGCCCGAGTAGGCACTGATGCCACACTTTGGAGACAGGTCATCGGAAGTCATGGGACGGGGAAAATAAACAACAACGGCCTCCGACTCCTCTCTCTGTGCTCTGAGCATCAACTGATTTTAACAAACACCATCTTTCAGTTGAAAAAGAAGTATGTCACATCATGGATGCATCCCAGGTCCAAACATTGGCACCTACTGGACTACATCATTACTCGCCAACGGGACCAAAATGATGTCTGTATAACTCGGGCCATGCGTGGGGCTGAGTGTTGGACTGATCACCGGCTGATCAAATCCATACTCAAGCTGAGAATTCGACCACCACACAAGAAACAGCAACCTCGAAAGCGATTCAACTGCAGAGCTCTGGAATCCCCAAACTGTGTGGCCAACTACCGCAGCAAACTAGCAGAGGGGCTTGCCACCCTGGAAGAGGACAGCAGTGTCCTTGACATGGAAGATGAGTGGGCAAAATTGAGGTCAGCAATACACCAAGCTGCCTCCGTGACCATCGGCTTTATCCAAAAGAGACATCAAGATTGGTTCGACAATAGCTCTGCAGCAATACAGGAGCTACTGGAAACCAAGCGTAAAGCCCACGCCACACTGCTCTCCAACCCTCACTCTCCACTTCTCCTCTCTCACTACAAAGCCATCCGTAGTGAGACACAGAAACAACTTAGGATTATGGAAAACGAGTGGTGGCTTAGAAAAGCCCAAGAAATCCAGAGGCACGCAGACAACAACAACACATTTGCCTTCTATGATGCTGTTAAATCCTTGTATGGTCCACAAAGACAAAACATTGTTCCAGTTAGATCTGCAGACGGCTCTGTGCTACTCAAGGAAAAAGAGCAGATACTTGAGCGTTGGGCCGAGCACTTCCACTCTCTGCTAAACAAAATAAACCCCTCTGATCCATCGGTCCTTGAAGCCCTCCCAGAACTTCTACCAGTTCCCTCCCTCGATGAACCACCTAAGTTCACAGAGGTACTCTCCGCAGTCAGAAGTCTTAAAAACAACAAAAGCGCTGGCCCAGATGGACTCCCAGCTGAGATCCTCAAGAAGGGAGGTTACCTCTTAAAGCGACAGCTACACCACCTCATCTGCAAAATCTGGCAAAACGAGACACTCCCTCAGGAATGGAAGGACAGCAACATTGTCACCATTTACAAGAGGAAGGGAGACAAGTCATCCTGTGACAACAGCCGTGGCATCTCCTTGCTCTCAGCTGCTGGCAAGGTTCTTGCAAAAATAATGCTGTTCCGCCTAACAATGCACATCACTGAGGATATCCTCCCAGAGACACAGTGTGGCTTCAGACAGAACCGAAGCACTCTGGACATGGTCTTTGCAGCGCGTCAAGTCCAGGAGAAATGCAGGGAGCAAAACAAGGACCTCTACATTACCTTCATTGACCTCACTAAGGCCTTTGATACAGTTGACCGGGACATTCTTTGGCGCATACTGCAGAAATTCGGGGTCCCCCCTAAATTTCTTGGCATCCTCAAGCAGTTTCACAGTGGCATGCAGGCATCTGTACTAGTTGGTGGCCAAAAATCTCCTCCTTTCCCGGTGAAAGTTGGGGTGAAGCAGGGTTGCGTACTGGCCCCAGTCATATTCAATCTTTTCCTGACGGCAGCCACACTCCTCTTTCATAAGACCATCCAGGAAGATGGAGGTGTGAAAATACAGTTCAGACTCGACGGGAGCCTGTTTAACATCAGACGCCTACAGGCCAAGACGAAGACCCTGACTAGCAACATCCACGAGCTACAATACGCAGACGATTGTGCTCTCCTGGCCCATACCCCAGCTGCCATGCAGCATGCTCTGGACACTATGTCTTCTGTTTATAGCGCACTGGGGCTTGTGATCAACATCCACAAAACAGAAGTCATGACGCAAGAGAAATCTCCACCCCCCATCTTCAGCATCAGCGGCGCCCCCCTCAAGGTTGTCCAGCAGTTCAGCTATCTTGGTAGCATACTGACACCCTCCTGCCAAATTGATGATGACGTCCAGGCTCGGATCAATCAAGCCTCCTATGCTTTTGGCAGGCTGCGCTCTCGTGTTTTCGAAAGCAACCACTTAAGAACACCAACAAAAGTGGCAGTCTACAGGGCAGTGTGCGTGTCCACACTGCTCTATGGGTCAGAAGCCTGGGTTGCGTATCGACGTCATGTCAGACGACTCGATGCTTTCAACATCAGGTGCCTCCAGCGCATCCTCGGCATCACTTGGCAGGACCGTGTTCCTCATACTGAGATCCTCCAACGCACCAGCTCCATCAGTATCGAGGCAACCTTAGCCCAGAGGCAACTCCGCTGGGTCGGCCACGTCATTCGGATGCCTGGTGATCGTTTGCCTCGCCAGGTGCTCTATGGTCAGCTCTTGGCAGCCAGCAGAAAGTCTGGTGGTCCAAAGCTGCGGTACAAAGACCAGCTGAAACAGACTCTTAAGAAGTGCAACATCCAACCCAACAACCTGGAATCAGCTGCAGCTAACCGGCCACTCTGGCGTTCCTTATGCCACAAAGGGGTCACATGCCTGGAGGAGAACCGCACCCAGCAAAGGGTGCTGCGGCGCCAGCAGAGACACCAACCTGTACACGCTGTTCCAGCTCCACCTCAGCCTCCCGATCCAGGCCTCACATGTCCTAACTGTGGCAGGATATGTGGTTCCAGAATCGGGCTTCATAGTCATCTACAGTGGCATCTGCGACAGCAAAGATGACCACTGACCAACACACCACAGCAGAAGGAAGCTACGTCATCTTCGACTACGATGGACTGCCAAGAGAGAGAGAGAGAGAGAGAGAGGTTAGGAAGGCGCCTGAGTTCGCGTGCAAGGTTGGTAATTTCCGAGGAAATACAGTGTAGTCATCTCACCTCCACACACAGCTCAGACTCAGGTACCTTCTTCTCGCGAAGGGTTGGTGGACTCTTTTCCACTCTGGATTTGCCCACAGTGAGATCGCTGAACGAGCTGTGGGCATACTTATAGCCCTCCCAGTTTGGATCCTGTACGATGGGGCTCACCACAGTGGAGGCCTCCCTCGGCCTTTGGTTGGGAGGTGAGTACAGTTTAGAGCAGTGTTTTTTAAACCCTGTGCCGCGACACACTGGTGTACCGCGGGATATTGTCAGGTGTGCCCTGATAAATTGTACAATATGTATGCCTGTGCGGTCGATCGCCTGGAAGAGTAATCATGTCGTACTCTTCCATACCGGTAGGAACCAGCAGCAGCTAAGAAATTGTCTTCAGCTTCGAGACAAGAGAAGTCTCCAACGCGAGGCAATACAATGAAAGGTACAGTATCGTTCATTTAGATTTGCGTTTACTGGAGGTACAACGGCACCAATGTTCCTTCTAAGCTGCGCAACTGCGCACGGGTCGCACACTCTCAGCCCACAAGAAAACCTATCCAGCGCACTGAACACGCTGCAAATGAATTAGATGTATAACTTTTTCTTCTGTATCAATTTGCTGTGTAATTCAGTGAGTGACAGTTGTCCAGCCTATCACACGATACGATGCAATGACGCTATGCAGCCAATCACGGCATTGACAGTACTTTTGCGGGTTCTCTGCTCCATAACAATAACAGTGCGGCGGCGATAAGTGACACTTATGCTCATCCTTTATCATGGCGAAACGACCGGGCGGCGAACGTGATACGTCGACCCCCCAAACCAAAATAAGAATGAACTGCGGTTCTTTTAAGTTGGAATGGCTCTCGGAGTATGTGCAAATAGGAGTATGTGCAAACAGAAGACAAGCAGTGAAACTGGGTGAGATATTTTCTTTTTCGAGTGAGAAAGGTCTGCTCTGCAAAACATGCAGCAAAGCTTAGGCTTTAATTTTCCGAAGGAAAAATGCGGACTAAATGGTAGCTCGACTACCTCAAGCGACACAATCAGCAGAAAAGTCATTTGAATGATGTTAGAATTATACAAAGAATCAAGATGGAAAAAGTGATTGGTACAATCTTGCGGGAGAGCGCAAACGACCGGGAGAAAAAGAACCGGCTGTCACAGAAAAAAAAAATCCGACCCTGAGCAAGTTCAAGTTCTAATTGACTATATTTTACTTGTCATTAAAACAAATGCACCAAATATAGGAGTGATGTTGATTTAATTCCTATTCAATGTGTTATAATATTGCATTAATTTTCAAAATTAAAAAAATGCTTTCAGAAACAACAGAACACTTAATTGTTAAAATAAGCTTTTTTCACATTTTCAGGTAGTGGTGTGCCGCGGGATGTTTCCAATGAAAGAAATGTGCCTTGGCTCGAAAAAGATTGAAAAACCCTGGTTTCGAGTACTCAACATTTTGGAGTGCTTGGAGGGGGTGCTGGAGACCACTTCAGCTGGGAGCTCCATTGTTCTGTTCGGAGACTTCAATGCTGGTATGTGCAAGTGACCAAAAAAATTGACAAATTTAAAAAAAAAAAAGAAAAAAAAGAAATGGCAATGGTGTGTTTAAGATCATTTCTCACCTACAAAAAAAAAACAAGCCTCAGCTGGTGAATGGATATATCAATAGAAATACGACGATGATGTTGCTGATACCTTTATTAAAACCATTTCAGGTGTCGGACTCTTACGAGTCCAAGAGGAGGAATGAAGTCTGTATTCTGCTCATATTTCGTCATGCTGTATAACTTTCCCATGCCCGCAGTGTAGCTTGGCGTCCTTGTAACAATCATCACCTAGAATTGGAATACTCCCTACTGAAGACGCACAAACTTTGGAATGCGCCAAGCTGAGAATCGGTTGAGGAGAAACGAAAGTTATGATATCACAATTTGTGTCTCGGTACCGCCCTTCTGATGGTATAAAAATGATGTGAATCTCTTCCTGCTTCGCACTCGTGACGCGCAGCCATTGTCTGTAATTCGTGGGTGCCCGGAATATTCTGTTATTAAAAGCTTCGAAGGAACTGTTCATCAACTCCAGCCTTTATTTGGATTACCAACATTCTCCTCATCCGAAATTCAACGAACACGCGGGGGAGAGGAGGCCGCTCTTCCCCCAACAGTAGATAGATAGATAGTCTCCTACCTCAGCCTGGTTCCGATAGCAGATTATTTTTGTGTTTGCCCATTTATGACCTGTTTTTAATTAATTAAAAGAGACAATCTAAGTTTTTTGTTTGTTTGTTTGTTTGTTTTTTTAAATTGTCAGGTGGCAGCTGCCGCTGGATACGAAGGTGACTTGAATGGGTGGCAACAACGGGCAAATGCCAGTATGCCAGAGGGTGACAGCTTGCAGCAGCACCCTGGTAGGAGTGGTGTGGTGGGGGACAAAGAAAAACAATGAACAAGTTCAACTTTTAAAACTCAATTATGAAGTGAGCTAGTTCATTTTTAAATTTGTGGGCGGAATTTTGAACTAGTTCGCATAGAAAATACATTTTCCCAACGTTGATGAAGTGATATTACTGTGGTATTTTTTTTTGGCCACAGTGGTGTACGAATGCAGTGACTGATGCTGAAAGGTACTGGATCTCTAATATTCTGCTTACTTGATTCTTTTGAAAATATTGCTGCATATTTGAATCACCTATTTTATTTGATCACACAATTACTTTAAAACTAGGAAATTTAGGTTGAAGTGTACAACAACTATGTGTAATTGGTTTAATAATCACAGGGAAGAAACCGTCCTGTAGAACAGCGTGTGTGACGAAGTGTATCCGAAGAAGGAAAGAGTAGCTTTTTGCACAGAAACAAACTAAGAAATTAAGATTCCAAATAGCATGTTCACTGCAACAGCGCCGTTGCCAGCAGGTTTTGCATTCAAGATAGCTCTGACAGTTTTCACCATAATAATTTGGGAGAGCGTTGCCCGCATAAAAGGATGTTTACGGTGATGGAATTGGAAGTGATAGTGGAAGAAGCAAACATAAATATTGCAGAAAATAAATCGATCCCGTGTGTGCCAATTGGACGTATGTGGCCATCGTGTGTAACACTGCATTTAAAACTTGGGACAAACTGCGCTTTAAGAGACATCTGACTTGCTGGTGTTGACTGTAAGAGAGAGAAAACGCTTACATTGTCATTAAGCGTGTACCCCCCATCAGGATGGACCATGCACGTGTGTGTGCGTGCGTGATTTTTTTCATTTATTTTTTGTTACGCTGTTGGTGATCTCTTTCCTCTGGCTGCCGGTGCAACTAGTCGACGGCTGTCCATCACGCCTTGTCTCAATGACATTTCTTATTGATATAAAACACTCAGAAAACTGATCTGGGGACAGGTCAGCACCACTTATCACGGTGTGCTGAAATGACCCAGAGACACACACAAAAAAAAAAACAGAGTTGGAAGGAGTTTTGTCAGGGGTGACATGGTCTGACTTGTTTTTGTGTTTGGCTCCAAGTCAACCCTTAGATCATATGTGTAACACTGTTTAAGTGGCCTGCGCAGGCTGCAAGCACTTAAAAGGATCACACTGCAAGAGACCAACGTGCCCTTCATAACACGAACATTTTGTCTCAGGGTGCCAGATTCTGCGCAATTTAGTACACTGTACACGACTAGAAATGACACTACGAGAGCACTATGTCTGTGCTCAAGCTTAAAGAGGCATAATAATAGAGCCAAACAGGATCATTGTAGTAACTACCCTGAAGAAAACAAAGAAAATGTAAATCCATAACACGCCTCAATGTATTTTTCAAGGGCACGATGTGCGGCAGTGCTGCTCAGACAGCGAGCCTTTTCCTCAAATAAACTTCGGTGTCTCTGACTATTGCATATCTGTGTGACTCAAGACGGCCACAATAGCAATGCGACATTGTGAGTTTCCTTATTGATGTGATTGTGCAGTTCGTCTGAAGAATCTCTACAGTGTTACATAACAAACATAAACAAACATGTTGCCAAGAAAAGATGCCAAGTATCCAGCTCGGACAAAATGGCATCTTTGCCCCCTTAGGATTCTTTTGTCCCTTTGGTGACCTTCAGTCACATTTTTTTTATACATCTGATCATTTTCAGTGCCCCCAGAGAGCAGTGATGTCACGGGGCACAGCATCAAAGCTCAGGGTAAGATTAGACTGAGAAGAAAAAGAGGGGGAAAAATATCCCACCAGGGCTTGTGGTGTGTCACGCCGCTGTGGCCGCCCACAGTGCACCTTGGTCGTCATCTGCCGACGGGCCGCTGAACTGAGTGGAGGGAGGCGGGGAAATGAGCTGAAAATTCCCCTGCCGTGGCAGCCGTTGGCCTGGGTGAGAAGGCAGCCTGGTCACTCAGGACTGTCTCTATGGCACCTGTGAAAGGGTACGCATCGCTCAGAAGGAACCAGAGACTTCACACTTAGTGTAGAAAATGGTACAGGCCATGGACTTTGTGTAGGTTTTTAAGGCATTACAATTTCTTTCAGTGCGTTGTTTTTGGCCTTGGTTTCCTCATTTTCAAATTTCAATTTGGGGCCAAGAATTATTTCGGTGCAACCGTTTTCATGATCGTAAGCAATTTGTATGACACAAGTGAGCCAAAACTGTAACTCGAGCCAATATGAGACAAATTGGAGACAAAATTCTAATCGACAATTCACATCATTCACATATAAAAAAGGACACATTTGAACAATACTATTGCAATGAGAAATATATGCATTAAACAATACAGTACTGCCTTCTCGAGTCTCTCGACCAGACATTCTGAGCAGTTTGATGCCACTCCAAAGAGAATTCCCATCTCTGACCTTTATTTTTAGCAAAATTTAATCTGATGCTTCTGTTCACTGCCTTTACGAATCTATCCCTTTTCTTCACTAATTTAATCTGTGGTATTAACCTTGTATCTTTGAGAGGATTTACTCAAGCTGTATGCACACCGAGGGAGACAGACATGATCCCACTGTCTCACTTGTCCATGAGGAACGCCATCTGCCACAATATGATGCAAGGTCCACAAGTGAAAAGGTGTGCACTTATGTGTTGAATTAGTTTCGGAGTACAATAAAGAGCACCACCTGTTCGTAAGTAGTTAACAGTTGTGTGTGAACTATGTCTCCCTTTAGACTTGTGTTCGGATCTTAACTGACACTAATTGGGCTTGGCAAGTACTTTCGTTATTTACAGTGAAGACAGTGATTTTTGACATATGCCTTGTCTGGACGTGACTCTTGATATCGCCAAAAATTGTCTCCTTTTTAGCCTCATAAAGTCCCATATGTTCTTTCCCCACTGATCTTAATTATCTTCTCAAAATGTGACGAGTGGGCCCTGGCCAGGCAGTTGTCGCCCATGAGCAGCCTCCCTGAAAAAAAAAAACAGTTCAGCTCGACAGCCCTTGTCTTTGCTCCCAAAGTCTGCATGGGAAATTGAAGCACATTGCACTGCTTTGCCAGTAAAAATAATTTCATTTTTGAACATTGTAACCTGTCTCCCACAAGTGAATGTGCCATCGACTCACACAGGATATTAGTCCAGTTTTATTTCCGGTCTGACAGAATTTTTAGATCGATTCGACATTTCTGATATCGTGTCACGAAAACAATCACTTTTACAACGAATGAAATGTTGTTAAATTTCACTTGACGATCCCCTTTCTTTTGTTATCTACAATGAACTTGATGAAATTGAAGGCATAGGCAGAGCACCATGCATCAAGGCTGTGAAGTGCCAGAAGGAAAAAGGCCCGAGGTTCTCAGCATTCCATTCTCAAATGACTGAGGATATTTTACTTGCTTCATAATTTGCTCATGTTTGCTTTGACAACAAAACCAAAACATGAAAAAAGACTGATATGAACCCCCCATGCAATGCAATTACATCCCGGATCATTCTATGTGCAATTACAGTATGTGCAATTACTTGACAACAGTGTCCTTTTTTTCTGCATGTCTATAACCCTGAGGTGTATTATTATATAATATACATGGTGTCCATAAAGTCTCTTTACCATTTCAAAAATGTATTAAAAATGCAGTTGATTAGATATTTTATTTACTCAGATTTGTTCTATTGTATTCAGCGTTTATTTAAGTTGTTTTTTTTTTAACTCTTTTAATACACTTCTACATGGCCACCATTAGTTGCACGAAGCACATCAAGACAGTAATCGATTTCTTGCCCTGTTCGCTGTAGCATAGCCTCTTCAATTGTGGCAATGGCATCAGTTATCCTTTGCTTTAGGTCAGTAATGTCCCTTATCTTTGTTCGATACACGATATCTTTAACATAGCCCCATAGAAAGATGTCCAAGGGAGTGATATCTGGTGAATGTGGCGGCCAAGGAATTGGCCCATCCCTTCCAATCCACCGGTCTGGAAATGTTTGATTGAGGAACCCACGAACATGCAGCCCCGAATGTAATGGTGCACCATCTTGCTGAAAAATGATGGTTGGTTGAAGTTCATTCAGTTTTGGTGCCACATATTCAGTTAAAAGGTCAAGGTAAACATTTGCAGAAATTGATGTCTCGTTGAAGAAAAATGGACCAATTATTTGATTGCACATGATCCCACACCACAAATGCAATGTGATAAAAAAACTTTAATAAACACTGAATACAAATCTGAATAAAATATCTAATCAATTGCATTTTTAATACATTTTTGAAATGGTAAAGAGACTTTATGGACACCCTGTATGTTATGATTTTTTTTTTAATTTTTTTTTTTTTTAACATAAGACACCAGAGGTGGTCAGCGAATAGCACTGGACTAAAAACAATCCAGAACAAATTGGAACCTAAACAAACTTAAGATGAGCAATGAGAGAAAACACAGCAGTACTCGCAAAGATTTCAGGACAAAGGCAAACTAACAGCAATAACAAAGCGGATCAGCGACTATGCGGAGGGAGTGGAAACAAGCAATCTGAATATAACCCCACACCTTCCTTCCTCTGTGACCAAGTTTAAATCATGTGGCCAAAGATTGCCAACAGGTGCAACAAGAAAGATCCGCCCACCACCACTTCCAAAGGCGTCTGAAGAGAAAATAAGATTGAGGAGGGTGCAGCAAAAAACAGGAACGTAACAACCATATGGATTTGATGACAAAGATAGAGAGAGAGAATGTAACTAAAATGAAAACCCACGATAGAATTAGGTTTTTTTGTTTGTTTTTGTTTTTTCAAACGACTATTTAAGGGCATGTTGCACGATATTGATCTCTTAGATCCAATGCTTCCAATTCATACCAATGTTTTGGGCCTCTAAATGGGATATTGATGACAAGATGTGCGTCAGAAGGGGAGATGAAAATTGTTGAGTACAAATGGAAGTGGGATGAAAAGAGAAAATAAACTTTAAAGTTTCAGGAAGATCAGAACAGGAAGGTATGAACGATATTGAGCTTACGATAAGGTAACATTGAATATTTGATAACAATTAAAAGGAGGTGCATATGGTTTATGTCTGCCAGACAGATCCCAAGACAGAGCAAGGGTGATCATGTGACTTGCCCAGTAAGGAGTGCTGGCAGTTGGGAGGATACAGTGATGCAGAATTAATAACATTTCTGTGCAACCGATAAGTTAGGCTCAGTGGTGGAGCAGTTGTTTCCCAACCCAGACCTGCAGGATCGATCCCCGGCCATTGAGCCCATGCCTAAGTGTCCTTGAGCAAGATACTGAACCCCCAATTGATTCTGATGCTGCGTCATCAGTCGGTGAATGAGGTAACAGTGTGAATAAAGCGCTTTGAGTACCCGAGGAAGCTTGTGGAGGCTCTCAGTCGTACAGGAAAGTTCCATCGTAGAAAGGGTTCTGTCAGTCGTCATCTGTACCTGTAAAGGGTGAAAATTTTTTCACAAAAATCGCTTCCTTTACTCCCCTTTCAAACCAACTCTTTTCTGTTCCTAGGATTTTTACTTGTTCATCTTCAATTGTGTGGTTTGTTTCTTTTAAGTGTGCGTATACTGCACTTTTGTTATCATTGTTTTTCCATTTGTGTTGATAAAGGAAATGTTGTTTTCTTACAGTTCTTACAGCCGCTGTGAGACCTAACAGCCTAACATCTTGGGCCTCAGACCAGGAAATTGATGTCACAATCAAAAGATGGCAACATCTGGCTCCTGATCAGGATGGTGACAGGAAGGAGAGCATGAGAAGAAAAGAGGGCATGGAGAGCGCAACAATTTGATGGATAGAAAAATACCGTTCAAGAGGAAGCTGCATCCCAATTTGGACTTTGAGTTCACTGTTAAATAAAGACAAGTGCATTTTTCCAGTGTATGTGGAGTTATATGTGAGGTTCACAAATTATGACAATAAACACATTTTGATAACAGTTGTTTTTGAGACTTTTTTTTAAAAAATGTGGGTCAAATATGGCTCATGAAAGATGTGGCTTAGTTGAGGTTGAATTAAGGCTGATATCAGGAACCTGTTCTGGCCCAGCGTCGGGCCGGAGTAGGGCCAGATATGGTTTTACAATGCGGCTCAGATCTGGGCCGAATGCGGCCCACATCATGGATGCCAGACGTGGGCCACTGCAGGACCGTCATTCATTGAGGTATGTGGGCCGAGTGTACGTGCCGTGTCTGCCCCAGAGCTGGGCCAGACCAATTTTGCTGACTGGGATATGTTACTCTTTGTTGTGCAAGTTATTTATTAGTATATATAAATATTTCACCAGTTAATCTCCTTAAATACCAGTGGTGGTGCTGGTCTGTCAAGGAGGGGAATCTCGATTTCGGCCTACATCATAAAATTCGTCCGTTTATTTCTACGTGAATTCTACTCTCCATTCCTTTTCAAGAAAATGATCTGTGACCCTGTCATACCATCAAGGCGTCTTTTCCAGGGACTTAATTAGTGTCCTACAACTACAGGAACTACAATAAAACCCACCAGAAATAAAAGATTAATTTGTCGCTAACTGTTTACAACAGAGTGCCGCTAAGATGATGAGGAGAAGTCTCCAGGTCAACTCAGAACAGAATGCGAATTGAAAAATTGCTCACACGGACGCCGACACTAAAAGGTCGGTGATTGGCTCATTTCGATGTCAATCAAACTGGCACACAGGCTCAGACAGATCATCCAATCTGATGCAGAAAAGCCTGGCGTCCGGTACCCTCCCACTGCCACCCAGTCCCGGAGACGCCGAGCGTCCGTGGGCGGGACAAAAACCAGCTTGTATCCAATGACTCGTCTCCGTTCAACGCATTGGGATAACCTACCCTGAACTCTCGAGACGCTCGGTGTTCGGCCAGTAGACGCTCTGCGGAAGCTCAGCGTCCACCGTTTAAAGCACAGCGAAACTGCGGTAATGAATGAGAAGGGAGTCGCGTCGTAACCACTAAGAAGAAGCTGATTCGGAACAAAAGTTGAGCACGTTGTAGCGCATATTTAGTCAATGACATGTACACACAATGAAATTTACATTCATATATTTGATCACTTATTCTTTGACATTTTAGGGGAAGCTAAGCTTCCCTTGCAGTCCGAGAGCAATCGCCACTGTTCAATTCTTACCATGGCATTCTTGAATAAGCTAGAGAATCGGGATGTTACATGTGTGTCATTTCATATGTATAATTGGATGCTGCACAAACATTTGTGTTGTGTTTCTGTTTGTATGCAGTATTACAAAAAACACTTCCATAAAAAACCAAACGGTGGATTCTCATCTTAGTGTTTTGATTGGAGAATTGTTTAGCTCGCTGTCTACACCATGCTCTCATGTCAAACGCATGGTTAGGGCAGAAGACCCCCTTACGCAGAACCAAGACTAACCGCCCCTTCGCCATTTGCCTGGATTTGCATTTCACGCACAAACTCTTCCCGATGTCTGTTCCTAAATTTCTGCCCTCATCCCTTTGCTCTGATTCTAGAACAGTGTGGCAGTCGAAAGGAGCACACACGATTGCCGGTAGAACACGTCTTTATTCCAAGACCGCCAACAAGTAGATCTGAACAGTTACAACTTGTGCCACAATTCTTGACATAACCACGCCCCCTACTACATGCCTGCTGGGTGAGAAGCATGGTCCTAATGTCCGCCACAACAGACAGATAAATTTAATGAAATGGATGATGACTTCATGGTCAGTTCACCCACGTGGACTCAGTCCGCGTAAAAAGTACGGCTCACCATCCTCATTAAACTTAGATCTTCACAGCAGACTCATTCTTGCATTGTTGATTATTGCTGTGAATGTCTTCATCAGTGTGTGTTTGTGTGTGTTTTAATAGTTCGAGTTTTCTTGACTTGGTTTTGTGCTCATGTTCCTATTTTCTATTACCTGACTGAAGTTGTTGGTGGAACTGACCTCAAGTCTCCAGTGGCTCCCTCGGGCACTCTCAAGTCATCAGTGGTGTATCACTGTCAAGGTTTCAGCATCACCAGTGCTTCTGCAACAGCAGTCAGGGGGGCTGCAGCTATAGAATACTTTGCTATTCGGATTTAAAAAATATTACTGTTTTTATTATTACTATTATTATTATTGCTTGGTTAAAGAACAATTAGAAAAACAGAAGACAAAAAAAGCACATTTCCACTTAATATTGAATGACCAACTGGGTTTCATTTTTAAATAATCAACGTTGCTTTTACTTAAATTTAAACTGCGCAGAGCAGAACACTATTTTCCTCTCTAGAAATATTAGAGATAATTTAGACAAATCTGCTCATAGATTCTTGTCTACGAGTTGAGGTGACATCAGAACCACCATAGTGATTTTGCCGGCTAAACCAACGCGCTTAAGTTAGCCTTGTTAAAAAATCTTCAGTAGGAATGCTAACTGTGTCAGGCTGTCAGCATCAAAGGAGTCCCCCGAGAAATCTGCAGAGAAAAAGTGATGATTCCGCTGGGAAAAATCTGGGTTCTGGGGAGAGCGAATCTTGACTCCACAGGCATTAGAAAAGGACCTAAACTGACCAGGTATGAAGCAGATGAATGTCCTAAAGAAAAAAACAATTATTTTAGGAACTGATCTGCAAAACCAAAACACTGTGGAACATTGTGGTTATAAAATAATCAGGAGCAGTAACAATAATAATAATAATAATTATAATAATAATAATAATAATGATATTAGGTAGCGGCCCAGTAGTTGACTGGTTAGCATGTCCGCCTCACAGTGCAGAGGTGCAGGGTTCGATTTTGGCTCCGGCCTTCCTGTGTGGAGTTTGCATGTTCTCCCCGTGTCTGTGCGGGTTTTCTCCGGATACTCTGGTTTCCTCCCACATTCCAAAAACACGCATGGCAGGTTAATGGAACACTCTAAATTGTATCGTCAGGTACGCCGGTAGCCTCGCGGCAGAGGCGGCGGCTGCAAGTTGCGGGAGTTGGGGCGACGTGGCCGAGGAAGACACCGCTTCATCCGTTAACCGAAACATCTTAACGTCAGGGTCACCAATGTGGCAGTCGAAAGGAGCACACACGATTGCCGGTAGAACACGTCTTTATTCCAAGACCGCCAACAAGTAGATCTGAACAGTTACAACTTGTGCCACAATTCTTGACATAACCACGCCCCCTACTACATGCCTGCTGGGTGAGAAGCATGGTCCTAATGTCCGCCACAACAGACAGATAAATTTAATGAAATGGATGATGACTTCATGGTCAGTTCACCCACGTGGACTCAGTCCGCGTAAAAAGTACGGCTCACCATCCTCATTAAACTTAGATCTTCACAGCAGACTCATTCTTGCATTGTTGATTATTGCTGTGAATGTCTTCATCAGTGTGTGTTTGTGTGTGTTTTAATAGTCAACAGACAGATAAATTTAATGAAATGGATGATGACTTCATGGTCAGTTCACCCACGTGGACTCAGTCCGCGTAAAAAGTACGGCTCACCATCCTCATTAAACTTACATCTTCACAGCAGACTCATTCTTGCATTGTTGATTATTGCTGTGAATGTCTTCATCAGTGTGTGTTTGTGTGTGTTTTAATAGTTCGAGTTTTCTTGACTTGGTTTTGTGCTCATGTTCCTATTTTCTATTACCTGACTGAAGTTGTTGGTGGAACTGACCTCAAGTCTCCAGTGGCTCCCTCGGGCACTCTCAAGTCATCAGTGGTGTATCACTGTCAAGGTTTCAGCATCACCAGTGCTTCTGCAACAGCAGTCAGGGGGGCTGCAGCTATAGAATACTTTGCTATTCGGATTTAAAAAATATTACTGTTTTTATTATTACTATTATTATTATTATTGCTTGGTTAAAGAACAATTAGAAAAACAGAAGACAAAAAAAGCACATTTCCACTTAATATTGAATGACCAACTGGGTTTCATTTTTAAATAATCAACGTTGCTTTTACTTAAATTTAAACTGCGCAGAGCAGAACACTATTTTCCTCTCTAGAAATATTAGAGATAATTTAGACAAATCTGCTCATAGATTCTTGTCTACGAGTTGAGGTGACATCAGAACCACCATAGTGATTTTGCCGGCTAAACCAACGCGCTTAAGTTAGCCTTGTTAAAAAATCTTCAGTAGGAATGCTAACTGTGTCAGGCTGTCAGCATCAAAGGAGTCCCCCGAGAAATCTGCAGAGAAAAAGTGATGATTCCGCTGGGAAAAATCTGGGTTCTGGGGAGAGCGAATCTTGACTCCACAGGCATTAGAAAAGGACCTAAACTGACCAGGTATGAAGCAGATGAATGTCCTAAAGAAAAAAACAATTATTTTAGGAACTGATCTGCAAAACCAAAACACTGTGGAACATTGTGGTTATAAAATAATCAGGAGCAGTAACAATAATAATAATAATAATTATAATAATAATAATAATAATGATATTAGGTAGCGGCCCAGTAGTTGACTGGTTAGCATGTCCGCCTCACAGTGCAGAGGTGCAGGGTTCGATTTTGGCTCCGGCCTTCCTGTGTGGAGTTTGCATGTTCTCCCCGTGTCTGTGCGGGTTTTCTCCGGATACTCTGGTTTCCTCCCACATTCCAAAAACACGCATGGCAGGTTAATGGAACACTCTAAATTGTTCCTCGGTGTGAGCGTGAGCTCAAATGGTTGTTCGTCTGTGTGCCCTGCGATTCCCTGGCAACCAGTTCAAGGTGTACCTTGCCTACTACCCGAAGACTGCTGGGAAAGGTGCCAGCACGGCCGCGACCCTCGTGAGGGTAAGCAAATTCTAAAATAGATGAATGGATAATAATATGATTTATATTAATTACTAATAAAGTGCAAAACATTTCACCAAACTGAGTTTGAAGCAGAACAAGTGATATTAAAGCAAATATTTCATGTGTAAATTAGCCACTTGACACATGCTGCATAAAGTATGACAATAAATGTAATTCAACCACACAGACGGCACACACGGCAATGATGTGAGGTCTAATAAATATGAGTAGACATCTTCGTTACATGACCTCATCTTTACTGGACGTCTCCATGAAATGAAGAGAAAGGAAAAACATTTCCCCATAATAATTCCACCAACTCCCACATCGCTACTCTGTCGATATAAAATGATAAAAAATAAGCCCCTATGCGTTGGAGCATATTTGCTTGCATTTGGTTTGTGCTTTGTGCGCCTGAGTGTCACATCACGTAGACCATAATGTCAAACTCAAGGCCTGGGGTCCAGATCCGTCCCGCCATGTCATTTTATGTGGCCCGCCAAGCAAATCACGTGTGTCAACTTCCATGATCCTTGCTAAAATCTGTACCGAAATGTCAAATTGTCACATATAAATAAATAATGTTGAGACTTTGCAATAATTTTGTGACCGTGTTTGCACTCACTTGAACGATAATTGAACAAACTATTGTAGTTGACTGCTTTCAAAACTAGTAATCCATCAGTTTGTTGTGTTATAAGTAATAACACGATGAGATGATGAAACAATTATTTGGTTTCGCTGTCATAATGGCCCTCCGATGGAAGCCGTAACTCCAAAGTGGCCCGCGACAGAAATGAGTTGGACACCCCTGACGTAGACGTTCAGCTAAGAGCGCATGAGTTTTTGTCATGTGAACGACAATATAAAAAGAAAGGATTTTAAAAAAACAAAACAAAAACAATCTGAAAAGGGGATCACGCCCTGCAGTGTGAACGAAGACTGCCTGACCATGACATCTAAGTGCCGGGATGAAAACAACATGCAAATGTAATATTCTGCACCTCACGTTTATTTCCGCAGACTGCTTTCCATTCCCCGAAAAACTTTGAAACCTGCCGCAATTCCGTGATCGCGGATTCATGCGGGGACTATTGAAGTATGCAGAGTCATCTACGTCAATTAAACTCTCTTTGAAAAGTAATCAGACGGCTATCGATCACCTGAGCGCTGCATGTCGCTAGCGTTGGAGCTGCCGCGAGGAGCAGGGAACTTGCGCTGTATTGTACAATACAGTGTCAGCGTAACTCAGTCGTTTTCTTTGCACCCATAATTAGCGATTAAAGGTTAGTTTAGGACGATGTTAGTTTAGGACAACGCCCCAAACGCAGTCTGGAAGATGAGTCAAATCTTCCGTTTCGCCGCTACACGTGCCCGGGAACAATAATACCGTACCAAGGCATTGATGCCCATAGACTATTTTGCTGAGGTAAGGTTTATTTTAAAGTGGGCCTTCTCATCGCGTTGGCTAGGTGTTACTCTCATTAACAGCATGAACAACTGTTGCTGTGGTTAGCTTGAGTTCTTTCTGACACTGTATACAAAAATAAACTGGTACTCGAGGCTGAAAAAAAATGCCTCGAGCATTTTATCAACAAAGGTACCCAAATTACTCAAGGACTCGTTTCAGCCATAATTTCAACTGCATGCCAGGCTAAACTCAATGCGTTCCCTCTTCCGGGGAATCCCCACCTCTGGCAAATTCTGGAAGTCAAGATGACACTTTGGCCATGCCTCTTCGATGGCGGCGCAACACGTTAGGCTGCACCCATGCTCTTCTCCTCGTTTAGTCATTGTCAAAATCCCAAATTGCCCATTCAGGATTGGACTTTCTTTCATCGCAGTCGATACCGACCCCAAGTCAGCCTATCCCATTTGAACTTGATTGTGGGACAACCGTTCCTCCCACAACTGGTCCGTAAAAGTGCATCGCAAGGACAACTGGTTCTCTTCGGCCAGCACGGGTGGTCAGCTGGTCCTGATGTAGAATTTAAAGAAACTGTCATTTCCTCTCACCCAAACCAAACATCAAGACCCTCTCTGTGTAGTGCAATTACATATATTTGTCATATACATGTATTATCTGGAAATAAATAAAAACTATGATACATTTTACTGTGATTTGTAAAAAAAAAATTAAAAAACGGAGTCACTCAAATATTTGCTGCAAGCGGAGGGAGGGTGTGCGTGGTGATGCTCTTGGGATGAACCACACATGAACATCTTTGTATCTGCAAAGGTCCGGTGAGTAACAGTGTTCATTACATTTGACTTTAATGGGATCCCAAAAGCATAAAGTGGACATGGTGTGTGTGGCAATCGGGATGGATAGAATTTGGGGAAAATATGTGAATTTTCCCAACTGGCCGGTATATTTCCGGGCCAATCCTGGCCTGGAATTTCTGGTGGAAAGAACTACCATGTAAACAGAGGAGCAAGGAGCATGCAACAAGATGCATCACATCGTCCCCGCAGCTAATTTCATAGATGAACTTACTTACAAGTAAAATGTGAACATTAAAATATTTCATGGCAAGTTGAACAATCTGTAACACAAAGTGTGATCATCAATCACGTCTTATAGTTAGATGCTCGTCATGTCTCTGTGCTGTACCTTGATAATGTCACACATTCCACAGCTTTGTATGGTATTGTTAATGGAACAGTTTCACCTAACTGTGATATTTTTTGAGATGTCATTTGTTTCATCCTACTTCGACAAAGTGGATTCATAAACCACACAAAATGATTATCTCAAACTGAAAATAGTACTCCTGCACCCAGAGACTTTTTTCCCCATTTGGCTGATATATGACAGCTCAGTATCCAAAGAGATTGTGAAAGTGACACCTTTAACTTTAGGAAGATTACAAATGGGATGTGTCTGAATGTAAAACCCATTGCAAGAAAATGAGTCAGAATTGCATCGCTCCGGTAACCCGCAAAGAGCTGCTTGTGTCATGTCTTATACAACACTGAATAGTTAGTGAGTTTCAAGAGGAAGACTCAAACTTTGTGACCATTGTACAGTATTTGCTTTTGAAAAAAACACGGTGGTATGAAATAACACAACCACAACAGTTTCAACACTGGAAGTTTTCTCAGCTCAATGAACTTGGCAGTGATGGTGGTTCAGTCTGCTTGGGCTTTGCTTTCAAGATTTGGCCTCTGCGGAAAGTTGAGTCTCCCAAATGTTATACAGCTGAACGACCCTCCACTGAGTCCTTATTTTTTGTCATCGCACCTTTGTGGAAAATGTCATTGGATCAAGGCAAGATGAAAAGGTGCTTCCATTGGAATATATGAAAAGACCGCACTTTTTAAAATAAGTTTGTCTCCACGATTCAAAAGTGTCGTCATCTGTGTCATCCTCGATAAATCTGGCTTATTTCTTTTGTCCAGTTCCTGTTTCGTGTTCCCTTAGTGTGTACATATCTCCTCTTTGGGTTCAAGTTACTTCTCCTGGTTGCCAGTCAGATTGTCTTCCTCATCCTGATTGTGTTCCACCTGCTCCCCACTACTTTGTGTGTGTCTTTGCTGGAAATAAACAAGCAAAGTTAAAATTAAAAACATGGCAAAACTCAGCAGCACATTATTGACGGTAGGAAGTAAGCAGTGGAAATTATGTCTTTTTGCATCGTTATCTGTATGTTGTATTTTTTATTTTTCGAAATGCACTAAGGAGTGGCACCCAAATTTCGTTGTATGCTATACAATGACAATAAAGGCGATTCTGATTCTGATTCTGATGTTGCCTGTTTTGATCGGGATATTTTAATTGATCTCGGCTACCGTGTTTAGGAGAGTACGTCTGTCCGTTCACACGTGTCCCAAATGTTTTAGGAACGGGGAATTTTTTTATGCTTCAGGAACCGGAATTTTGACTTTAACCTGAATATTGACTGCATGTAAGGGTAGTCTGTGATAATTTTTATGATGTACCTGAGCCTGCTGAAGAAGCAAACCAACCTTTGGCGGTCTGTCAGGATGAGGGACTGACAGGACATGAAAAAAGGGATGCAATTGTTAGAAAGTGTTTTTGACAGGTTCATCGCTGATGATTATGTCTTTGATGATTGACAAAAATATTGAACATATAGTTTTTTGTGTGTTGTTTGTTGTTGGAATCTACTTGGTATTTGGGGCTTTATTTCATTGAGATCATTTATGTTTATAATTAATTTTTACCTGATTATACTGAAAGCCTTAGTTGGAAGCTAACCTCCACTTTATCTACTTCATCACTGTAACAGTTAAACAAATCCAGTGCAAAATATAAATGAAAGTATACAAAGAAAACGATACAAATTGATTATTTAACCTTTTTTTGTTTTGTTTTACTTTCCTGAAATCCACCTTGAAATCCTAGCCGCTGTTGGGATCAGGATCCTCCTGCATTGTTGCAATCAAAGTAATCCAGATCCTTGTGAAATGTTTTGAACAACACAAATCGAAGGTTTGATCCTGAATAAAGATGGGATTCAATTCCAACATAAAATCTGACTTAAGAATCCTTCTTTCCCTTTTGGACAACCCATTTTCAAGATTTAACTCAATCTGATAACCACAATCCAGTCATATTACCTTTGGACAACTGACGGCTAGTGTTCGGCAAAAAGGGCTGAAATGAGTTAACATCATCGCTCACGCAGAAATGGATCATATTAAAATGCATTTGAAATTGTTCAAAGTATTTCAGATGTATGACTAATTAATCTGGATTGACTGACTGTTGCTAAATTTGATATGACAACTGTTGCCGCCTTTCAGATCTGGAAATAAGGGACACTCCACAGTGTCGCGGCCAAACCGTGTGAGCGAAAGAAATTTGGCTCCACAAAACCCTGAAATGCATGTCTTTTTTTTTTTTTTTTTAATATGGAAAAAAAAAAATCTTTGTTTCAATTGACATTATTTAGTGCCTTTGGATTGGCAGACCGGGTGGTGGTCTCCCTTTTTAAAAAGGGATCTCTGCTCTTTGCAGATGATGTGGTACTGTTGGCTCCTTCAAGCAGGGCTCTCCAACTCTCACTGGAGCGTTTCGCAGCCGAGTGTGAAGCGGTTGGGATGAAGATCAGCACCTCCAAATCTGAAACAATGGTCCTCAGTCTGAAAAGGGTGGAGTGCTCTCTCCGGGTCGGGGAGGAGATCTTGCCCCAAGTGGAGGAGTTTAAGTATCTTGGGGTCTTGTTCACGAATGAGGGCAGGAGGGAGCGAGAGATCGACAGGCGGATCAGTGCAGCGTCTGCTGTGATGCGGACTTTGTATCGGTCTGTCGTGGTAAAGAAGGAGCTGAGCCAAAGGGCGAAACTCTCAATTTACCGGTCGATCTACGTCCCAACCCTCATCTATGGTCACGAGCTATGGGTCGTGACCGAAAGAAC
>NW_017805153.1:2985459-3012726 GCF_001891065.2 Hippocampus comes | reverse complement strand
CGCTGGAGAGACTATGTCACCCAGCTGGCCTGGGAACGCCTTGGGATCCGCCAGGAAGAGCTCGAAGAAGTGGCTGGGGAGAGGGAAGTCTGGGCTTCCTATTAAAGCTGCTGCCCCTGCGACCCAACCCCGGATAAGCGGCGGAAAATGGATGGATGGATGGATGGACATTATTTAGCATGTCATATTAGCCTCTGGGCCCTCGGGTCACTTGATGGTCACTCAGGAAGGAGAAGTCAAGAAAGCACTGAGAGGTACTTAAAGTTTATGGTGCTTTATTAGGAATGGACATTGTTATTTTTTCTAGACTGCAAAGTATCTTGAAACTGAGCTTGGCCTACCGGCTGTTAAAAACTGCTATAAATTAAACAAAGATTGGTACTTGAACAGTTTTAACAATTATGAAACACTTAATAGCCTGAACTTGAGCATATAGACATGGTCAACTGTATTACAAGCATATTAGGTGCTGTAAATTCAACAAAGCCTGTCTGGGGACACTTTTACTGAAAGAGGACAATACTTAAATTAAATAGCCTATAAAGTGCTGTAAATGGAACAACTGGGAATACCTTGACTTTGAGACGAAGCAAAAAAATGAAACACCATCATGACAGGCAGTGGCAGCGCAAAGGTACTGGGCTGTCTGCATGCAGGCAGACAGAGGATTTGGAACAGAGCAGAGGAGAATGCACCGGACATAGGATATGCTTGCGGGTCTGCAGGAGGTCCTCCCGCCGATACCACATTGCTGTTCTTCATAGTTCCTGTCTTTTATTTTGATCATTATTGTTAAATTCAGTGTCCACGTTTGTGTGTGACAGACACATGGGACAATTAGGAAAATACAGAACAAACCGCGTCGCATATTGGTTTAATATTAAATCCCAATTAAAGGACGTTTCCGTATTTTGCGAGACAGGTTGCCAGTTACCTTGAAGAAGTCACGTTTTCTAAGTAACTTAGTTACTTCATCGGTCTCTCGGTTTTAAAATAAACGTTCGTTACAAGGTACTTTATTAGTTACTTTCAGCAGATGTGGACATCTCCAAAAGTTTCTTTGAGTTTGATGTTGTTGTTGTTGTTGTTGTTGTTGTTTTGGTTTTGTTAGTTTTTGTAAGATGCAGTAAAAAACACTGTCTACATAATTGAGTGTACAATCAACCAAACTATTTTCAGCCTAAGAACTCCCAAACTCAATTTAGGGACTGTCTTTCGAGATTGAAAAAGCAAACCTCTACTTCTTTCATTGGAATGTACACGTAAGATGTCAACATGCTGAAAATGTAATTTGGTGCATTTGTGAGGACACCTCAGCGGACAGACATTCAAAAGATGCAATCTGGGTCAAAATTATCCATATTTGGAAATCCCATTTTTTGTTGCCCAGGATCGGGTAATCCATTTTACTTTTATGCTGTTTTTTCAAAGCAACATTGGATTGGATCACCAAATCCATTTTAGTGGTGTTCTAGATGGGACAACATACAGTGCCTGATGTGGCTCACTAAAGTGGCCTTTGGATTATTAATAAACATTTTATTGCACAATTTACTAGCTTTGTTTGGCCACAAAGAAATTCATTAAATCTTTGAATAGGAGGTTTGATCTGATTTGTGACTACTATATTAGGAATAGTAAGATGTTAGATTACAATTTACTCAAAATGGCTGCAATTATTGAGTAATGTGTTACTGACTTCGCTGGATATGACAGACAGTAGTGACATTCTAATTATTGCAAATACTTGCTGTGCAGTTGTACAGTATATTAGACAACAGGATTATGGCAGTGACATTATTAGGGGGCTGCAACCACTTTTGTGCTCTCCTCTGAATGTGAATGAATCATTTGACCACTACTGAGGGTTTTGAAGTTTATTTTCAGTAAATGACATTTAAAAGAGTAAGTACATTAAAAAATGTGAACTGACCTTTGATAAATCCCCCAAGATATCAAGTAGTTAATGGTGCGCAAGCAGACGGCTTGCTCCTCTAAATATTCCCACAAGACTGTTTAATGTAAATGTTCTGCTCATTAATTGGGGAGAAAATTAAATGTAGCTGCCCGTCTGGATACAGCTCACGGCTAGGATTTGTGAGATAAGGCCCTAACGCCCTAACAGTGAGTCCTACAGGCTTATGCCGATTGGATAACTGGACAGAGAAAAACATAATTTGACCTAGAAAAATGACTTCATGAAAGTCCATGTCAAAGGAATGTAAAGTTAAATCAGCGTCAGGCTTCTTGCCAGCTCAGTGGGATTTGGCAGGACACACCTCTTAAAACCTCTGGATCAGTTTTCACTTAGGATTCTGTCAGTCAAGCAACTTTGGAAGAAACAAGTGAATATTTGTCCTCCGCCTCGCTCTGGCACATCTCAGGAGACCACATGTCCAAGATTTTCAGCAACTATTCAGTACCTTGCATTACTTCATATTGGAGTTGCCCTTGACCTGTGGTCCATAATGTGGCATGTAACCACAGCCATTGGGTAATGTGGCGACGGAGCGACGTCACGACCGTAAAGCACTGCACTACAGAGCTACGCCACATGCCACAACAGGTAGCTCCCCAGCCCTTCTGATGCTAGGACGGGAACTCCAACTTCCCATGGATCGGCTGCGGCCTCCCAGGGAAGATCCTCCAGGCCCTCCAGCAGCAGGGCCCTCTGTCGGCGACATGGTGGCAGAGACGCAACGCCGGATGAAGCACCGCTATGACAGAGCGCATCGGGTGAGAGGACACACGCTCAAGGTGACGGACTGGGTCCGTATCCGCCGGCCCCATCGGTCCCACAAGTTGCTATCCTTCTGGTCCTCACCCCAACAGATAATAGCACAATTGGGCCCAGCTACGTTCCGCCTGGCTGACGGCTCCCGTTGGCATGCCAGCCGCCTGAGGCGCGTCAACCCACCGTCGGCACAAGAACTGGCCACCGCGGCTGATCCGCGCCACACTGCTGGGGACTGGGATTTCCCTCCGGTAACCCCGGGAATTCCACCCGAACCCGAGGTGCCAGGTGACGCCCTCGGACCGAGGCTCCGCCCTGTTCGGGCTCGTCGACAGCCCCTGTACCTCAAGGACTATGTCCTTAATTCAGGCTTAGGTTAGCGCATAGTCTGTTATGTGGCATAATAAACCACATGACTATGCAGGTAAACAGGTAGTCTACCCTGTTTACCCAGATAGGTTGGCCACGTTCTGGTTCTGGTTGTGTGCTATTAATATGTTTTGCACTTTAAAAAAAGGGGGGGTGAATGTGGCATGTAACCACAGCCATTGGGTAATGTTGCGACGGCGTGACGTCACGACCGTAAAGCAGGCAGTTGCCGAAAAGCGTTGCGATATAAAGTGTGTCTCCTGAGAATAAACGACAGTGAGCACAGAGTCCGACTCCACGTATTTTATTGAACATAACACATAATGTCCTAATGATGTCAGTGGTACCCAAACTTGGATGCATGAGCTGTAGCCTAACTTCGGTTATTCACAAAACAATTTCAAAATCAGCAACAAGCCTGTGCATACCAGTTTGATCTGGGAGACGTGTTATCTGTGAATTTTCATGTTATCTGGTAATTTAAGATTAACTGCAGAGGGATTGGTGAGTTTGTCTATGGCAAAGGGTACAATATAACGGGGGTATTGTGGGGGTGGGGGCAGGTTTGTGGGACTTTGTGAGCAATGGAATGTTCTTTGTAGACAACCAAACCACCTGGCCAGGTTGGTACAAATGGGCCAAACCCTCTTACACTGGGCAATGTACTCCTGTACTGAGGGGTATGGATCACTCACATGAATGTCCCGGCTGGCCAACGAGGCAGGTGCCACTTCGATCAGCGAAGGGAGCCTGGAGTCTTGGACTGAGGAGGCAGGTGTGGAGCCCTGATGAGACAATTCTGAGATATGGGCTGACACAGACTGGTTGCTATCCACCAGAGCACGGAGGAATCTGTCATATTGGCCAAGCAAGAGCCCTTGGCTTGACAGTGCCTGATACATTGGGTCCATTTTGGCCAGTTCGTACTGTTAAGATTAGCTTACAACAAGCCCAGAACCCACAGGCAGACACAATGAACTCAGTACAGGTTTATTGTCAGGGCAGAGAGCCAGGTCAAGGAGGCAGGAACTGAAGGCAGTCGGAGAAACCAAACCAAAGGTGTCCTGGAAGGCCGGGCATGACTGCTGGGCAGTAGAGTATGGCAGGGAACGTAGCTGACGAACTGGAAACGAGTTGAAGACTGGCAGATTTGTAGGTGAGACAGGTGCAATGATTTGGGAGACGTCCAGCCCACACTGAATTAAGGGAAAGGCAACCAAAACAGAAATAGAGGGAAGTGCCACACAGTGGAACACTGAGGACAGACACAATGGATTCTAACACTTGGTAGATTAATGGAACACTCTAAATTGTCCCTCAGTGTTATTGTGAGTGTGAATGGTTGTTTGTCGATGTGTGCCCCATGATTGGCTAGCAACAGTTCAGGGTTTGCGCCGTCTACTGAACGACGTCAGCTGGGCTAGGCTCTTTCTCAAAGTATCCCCTTTATTCCAGCAAATTCCCCTTTCACATGCACCTTAATCTATTATTGATCAATCAATCATCATACATTTACGTCGACTGGGGAAATCGTGTGCGTGGGGGGAGGGTGGATGTGTGACTGTGCCCCCAACACACACACAATGGTGAGTGCCGAAGGGGGTACAATTAAACGATAATAATTATAATTGATTTCTACAATGATTCAGAGGGAATGTCCCACGCTGGTATCATATTTATGAATTAAATCTGGTGACGTGCACCGCAGACATCTGCAGAGCACCAAATATGTCATCCTGCGCCACGATTAAATACACCAAAATTGCGTTAAACTACCTGTGCTGCAAAATGAACCTTATGAGATTTCTAAAATATAGTCGACTTTTAATGAACAAATTTGCAGATGTGATGAGGGGCAAGGCAGAAGTGCCCAGTGAGGTGTAGAGGGTCTACCAATTTCACAAACATGCTGAATTAGTCCATTGCCCGAAAATGAAGAACTAAAACCAAATTGTCAGATGACTCAGGGGCGAGGCAACTCCATGCAGCGAAATACCCAATTGGGCGCAACATGAGCGCAAAGACGCTAGACTACATTTTTCGCTGGCAGTGAAGTCACACCCGTTTTTACGCCGAGCGCACGGGCATCAGTCTACCACAATAGGGTCCAATGTTGTGAGTGATCATCACGTGCCGCAAAAAATGATCCAATTTTACCTAACTGGTTGGAAAATTATTCACTTACTTCAAAGTACAATACAGTAAGAAGCAAAACAAAATTACCGGTAAATGCTTTTACACTAGTTGGCCTGTGTATCCACTGGCTGACATTCTTACACAATAATAGCTTTGCATTTTAGTAAACAGGCCAGCATTTCAAACTGAGTGAGTAAAAAATTCAAAGTAACTTGAGACAAGATCATCTTTAGTTAGTTCAATGTATATTTTTTGAGTTGTTTATTCAGTGGTGCGCCATGAGATTTTTCCCATTTAAAATATGTGTCTTGATTCCAGAAAAGTTCAGAAACACTGCACTCGTAAAAACAGTCCTAGAAGCAAGAACAGTACTGTTAATAAAGCTTCTACATGAGAGTGAATGCCTAATGAGGACAAAAAAAAAGATGCCAGCAGCACTTAAGCCCCAAGAATTTTATAATGAGTAAGATTCTTTGCTGTTAGATTCTTATTCTGTGAGGGATTTTGGGGCTATAAAGCAAGGTCAGAGATGGCCCTTTCCCACTGGGCTTTTGCCCGAGCTGGTTCCGGCCAGTGCCCATGTTACCATCAGTTCTTTCTTTTTCCACCACCGAAATTGGCTCTAGTTCTAGCTCTGGTGCTTGAAACTGGTGCTTAACCTGACCCCAATTATTTGCTGGGCCAGACTCTGGCACTGACGACGTCAGAGGGTGGGGGGCAGGGTTATCATGATGATCACAGCTGTCGAGGAATGACTCCCTGGATACACAGTTTTGCATAAACTGTTGAGCTCTGGCACAGTTGTGTCCCACCAGAAGGGCACAGATGTGCTCAGATAGCATGCAATCTCCAACTCGCAGCCATCCTCGTGATCATCTACAATGATTAAGAAAGACATATGCGTTTGCTGATTGCATGTACCTGACTCTCATGTACTACATACAAGTATAGTAGGAGCGATGTTAAGTTGCCTAGAAGGTGCTAACAGTGCACTATTATTATTAGCAGTAGTATTTTTTAAATTATTATTAATAGCACAGCCACTCTTGGGTAAACGTCGACGTAGGCTGTGACATTTGCACGCTTAACGATGATGTAATGACATCGCTCCTACTTGGCTCTTTACCGGTGGAAAACCAAACAGGCTCTTCGTAGAACTTGTTAAGCACCAACTAAGCACAGCAATGGCCCTGGCACTGAACGAACACCATGTTTTGTTTTGTTTTGTTTTTTTTGTGGAAAAGGGCTAAGAGACAGATACTGAGCTTACGAGAATAATGCTGTAGGTAAAATGCTTCCCACTGGTTAACTTTCTGCAGAGTGACAGAACAGTGCAGGCAAGGGTATTTAATTCCTTACAGGACGACAAACATATCTGTCAGATGTCAGCTCATCATGCTTGAAGTTAGGCGGTTATGCTGACTGGGATGCAGAGGAGGCATCTAAAGTACAGTAAATATTGAACATATTTAACATTAGTCATTGTTGACTTTGACTGTTTTTCAAGCTGGTCAGGACGGAAAAACCTTTCTGACACAGATAAAGCAGGTCACTGGGTCTGGAGCAGAATCGGTCCAGTTATTCTACTATAGGTGTACCGTATTCCCTAGCAGTGTAAGATGACGCAGAACCGGCTACCTCCGTAGATGGATTGAAATCTTAAATTCATACTTTCTTTTACATTCTTGTATTTCGTAAAACTACACCTAGCATGTGAGGGCAATCACTGTGAGGTAAGGGTGAGGGGACCAGGGGATACTGATGACCAGCCGCACAGCACATTGAGCTTCCAAATAAATGGCATTTCATAATACACAGACCGTCATGCCTCCATGAAATTGACTGGGTTATGTGAAAATAAGCAATAAATAAATAAATAAATAAATAAATAAATAAATAAATAAATAAATAAAATAAAATAAAATAAAATAATAATTTCCAAAAAAAAAAAAAATCACTCATGTAAATTTGTTTACTTGACTACGGACTCCGGTTGATTGACGGGTGAACGCGCGGCAAGAGGTAATGCCAAAGGTCATGACCATCACGTTATGATGTCAAGACTTCTATGAAGATCATGACTCAAAAGTAAACACCAAAGGAGCCAGCAAATGCCCAGTTTAGAAAAAGAATAAGAAGGCAAAAGAAAAATGTATGCAGATTTGTATGAGAGATATGAGTGACAGTAGGCTGCAGGCTATTTAGTAGCCTTATGCTTGTCACTGATGTGGGCCTGTAAAACACTTTGGGTCTGTTTTATGATTAAGTGATTTAAAAATAAACGGGAATTAACTTTACATGTTTTTCAAAATGGGGAAACAGAGTCTGTATGGTTCTCAGGTGACCTCAGAAACCTTTCAAATTCTACATTGTAGCTCTGATGCAAGACCAAAACAGAGTCCATTTTATCACCAAGAGAGGAAAATATAAAAAGCGACCTCCATTGGATGGAATGACACCAGTAACACCAATTTATATGTTTTAAATTTCATGCAGGGGTTTATCTGTGTGTGTGTGTGTGTGTGTGTGTGTGTGCGTGCAAAACAAGAAAAACACCAACTTGTTCATTATCATATTCTCATCAAAGTGAAGCCTACTTGAGTGACAGCTCGCCGGTTCCAATTCTTCCCACGTCACGTTCCATGCATGCAAAGAGGCCAAGAGCAAAGTGGAAGGAGGGGAGGGGGGGCATGCAAACAACAAAAAAAGGGAGGCGAGGGTGAAAAAGGAGACAAAGAAAAATGAATACACAATCAATAAATAAATAAATAAATAAAAAAAAAAAAAAAAAAAAATTCCAAAAAAAAAAAAAAATCACTCATGTAAATTTGTTTACTTGACTACGGACTCCGGTTGATTGACGGGTGAACGCGCGGCAAGAGGTAATGCCAAAGGTCATGACCATCACGTTATGATGTCAAGACTTCTATGAAGATCATGACTCAAAAGTAAACACCAAAGGAGCCAGCAAATGCCCAGTTTAGAAAAAGAATAAGAAGGCAAAAGAAAAATGTATGCAGATTTGTATGAGAGATATGAGTGACAGTAGGCTGCAGGCTATTTAGTAGCCTTATGCTTGTCACTGATGTGGGCCTGTAAAACACTTTGGGTCTGTTTTATGATTAAGTGATTTAAAAATAAACGGGAATTAACTTTACATGTTTTTCAAAATGGGGAAACAGAGTCTGTATGGTTCTCAGGTGACCTCAGAAACCTTTCAAATTCTACATTGTAGCTCTGATGCAAGACCAAAACAGAGTCCATTTTATCACCAAGAGAGGAAAATATAAAAAGCGACCTCCATTGGATGGAATGACACCAGTAACACCAATTTATATGTTTTAAATTTCATGCAGGGGTTTATCTTATTTTTTTTTCAAATGGACTTTCTCATTGTCTCAGTGTTATTTCCACTCTGTGTGTTGTTGTGGCATTCTGTTATTGACAGATAACTTGTTACCAGTCAAATAGCCGAGGGGGTGTGGTTGGCGAGTGCAGAGTTGCCACAGCTTAGGGCAAGTTCAATGTCAGACTTTTTAATAATTGTGCTGTATATTGCACATACAGTACATTTGACAATAAAGTTGTACTTGATACTTGATACTTAATTCCATTCAAAATCAAATTGAAGACCAACTTCCGAATTAAAAATACATCACTGTATTGTTGGTTTCACTACTGTGATAGTGCGATGTCACGACAGGAGTCATTTGACAAATTATTTTGTAAAGAATATTAATTCATTTTTGGTGGCACGGTGGGCATCTGGTAAGCACGTCCGCCTCACAGTACAGAGGTACAGGGTTCAATTCCAGCGCCAGCCTCCCTGTGTGGAGTTTGCATGTTCTCCCCGGGCCTGCATGGGTTTTCTCTGGGTGCTCCGGTTTCCTCCCACATTCCAAAAACATGCATGGCAGGCTGATTGGACACTCCAAATTCTCCCTACTCAATTCAACTCAACCCAACTGTATTTATAGAGCACTTTAAAACAACCATCGCTGTGCACAAAGTGCTGTACATGGAGCAAATATCATATATACAACAATAATACAACAAATTAATAACAAAGACAGTAGAAAGCACCAAACAGTAAGACTAAGATCAAGTCTGAGTCATGCTGAGTCAAATGCCAAAGAATACAAATGAGTTTTGAGACGTATTTTAAAGATGGGCAGCGAAGGGGCTTGCCGAATGTTCAGTGGAAGGTCATTCCAAAGAGAGGGACCAGCAACGGAAAAGGCTCGATCCCCTCTGAGCCTCCGCTTAGTTCTTGGTACTTCTAATCATGTCTGGTCCGCAAACCTGAGGCGCCCGGCAGGTGTGTAGGGGCGGATGAGCTCGGAGAAGAAGGGTGGCACAATAAATGCACCTCTCTCTCCAACTGTCAAATGCCGTGTAGCAAAGTCCCACATTATCATACAAGAGCAACATAGGACAAAATAATGGTGTGAGTTCTTTACCTGGTCAGATCACAAAGCTACCTGGACACTTGTTGCCCGGCAGAATAGAGAGAGGTCGGTGTGAGTGTGAGCGTGGATGGTTGTTCGTCTCTGTGTGCCCTGTGATTGGCTGGCAAACGGTTCAGGGTGTCCCGCGCCTACTGTCTGAAGACAGCTGGGGATAGGTTCCAGCACCCCCGGATTGGAAAATGGATGGATGGATGGATTAATTCATTTTGAGATTTGAGACTCCTTACAATTATTCAAAAAAATCCCACCTATCATGTGTTAATATGTTTCAAGACTGATTGACTGACTCCAAGATTGATTTAATACCGAATAAGGCCCCTTTTTCGGATGCATGCATTCAAATTCAGTGCCTTTTAAGACTTTCACTTGCCAATTTCATTGGCATACGAGGGAACAAATGAGAGTCCTCTGCAAATTCTGCCTAGCAACAAGTGTCCAGGTAGCTTTGTGATCTGACCAGGTAAAGAACTCACACAATTATTTTGTCCTATGTTGCTCTTGTATGATAATTTGGGACTTTGCTACACTGCGTTTGACAGTTAGAGAGAGAGGTGCATTTATTGTGGTTTGTACTTACAATTTTGCATCATACATTTGTTTTTTTTTGTTGTTTTTTCATGTAAAAACAGTACTGAATAAAATATGAACGAAAATTTGGGCTTCGAGAATAACGTAAACATTGCAAGATGACTGGTTCTTGATTAGACGATGACCAAACAGGCAGGACACCAAGTGTCCATTGTGCATGTTTGCTGGAGCGTGTGCTGAATATACAATCTACTATACACCGTGAGGCAAAAATGCTGATCTGAATCCTTCACCACAGACGCTTATTACAACACATCCGTGCCCCGGCTGTTACAATGATGGCACCATATGTCTTTTGCTCCCAACATCCAACTACACTTCCAATTCTCGATTCCTGCCAATGCACGCGCGCATCCACCCAACCACGCACGCACGCACGCGCGCGCAAACGCGCACACACACACACACACACACACACACACACACACACACACACACACACACACACACACGCGCGCGCGCGCGCGCGCGTCCTTACTGATGATGCTTCTGTGTATCCCAAAATTGTAGATAAGAGTCACATCCTGTGTTTATGATGATGGCAAATGGCACGGACTATTGAACAAACTCATTATTTATCATCATGATGATCAGGATTAGTCATACTTGACTCAGTACTTATGATTTATTTTTTCTCATAAATCTTAGGAGAATTAGGAATGTGTTTCTGCATAAGGTTGCATTACCCATAATCTAAAATTTGAAGAAGTTACTTTATGGTTAACTTGGGGGGACTGACCATTATTATTGGAGAAGTTCCAAATTTGTCAGAGGCTAACATTCCGCTTCACAGTTGGAATCCTTCAGTTATTAAAATGTTGGTGTTAAATTTCGTTGCTTTGTTTGCCAAGCCAAAGAAGCCACCACACCCGAACAAAATTGAACCAAGGGTGTGTCTGTGAGGCGGCGGGGATCTGATCCCAGCTGCTGCCAGGCTGCCGCAGAAGGTTGGCGGAGTTTCACATGCACCGGGCCCATCCTTGCCGGGCACCCGGATCGACACTCACTTACTTTCAGTTCAGTGGCATGGAAAAGTCCTGCGACGACCCATTGGGATATAATCCAGCAACTGGAGGCTTTAATCAGAGACAGTAGCACATTCAGAGGAGATGCTCACAGAGGTTGAGAGCACAGAGAACGACTTGATTTTGAAACCTCATTTTAAATACTCTGTGATTGGCTGGCAACCGGTTCAGGGTGTCCCCCGCCTACTGCCGGAAGATAGCTGGGATAGGCTCCAGCACCCCGCGCGACCCTTGTGAGGATAAGCGGATCGGAAAATGGATGGATGGATTTGAAATACTTGGCAACTTTCTAATTCTTCACATTTTGCAGGGTTGTTAATCAATAACACCGTGTCAGTGTTACAAGAGATTTTAGAATAGTCATTTTCACTTGACGGGGATGTGAAGTCATTTCTGAGAGTCAAGGCGGGGAGCCGTGGTAACACTAGAGAAAACCCTCAGCTTCTTTCACCACAAACTTCCAAGTCTGAAGCAAATCTTCCAGCAGCAAAGTCTCGCCATTTCTTTATCATAAAAATAAGGAGGAATATATTAAAGTAATACCCCAGTAAATCGTCAATAAATGGCCAAAAATAACTTTGTAACAGACTTTGGGTCCGTTCATAGTATACATTCCAGTTTACCATCTCTGTGTACTCTCAACCAGATAAATGTGCTCATCAAATTTCGTGTCACCCTAATCTTGACATTAACAGAGCATTGCTAAGTCTTGTTGTCAAGTCTTGTTACGAATATGTGAGTGGGAACATGGATGTAGCATGTGTTGTGCACACAAAATCTGTCTGTGTTTTACCGTACACTGGTGAGAAACAATGCTATGCACTTGCCAATGATGCCACAGTTGTATTTGTTCATTGAAAAATACGTTTTCACTGTACTGTACCATGTTTGTTAGGTTCACTGGAGCAGGACCTGCCAATGTTTCGAAGTGCTCTGGTTTACAGAGTTCACGCTGCTGCTAGAAAATTGTCCACTTCAAACATAATGAGGTTGTTCTCTTTTCATTCATATTCCTGACGCATTCTTGTAAGATTATGTTGCGCTGTACAGTATGTCGTCTCATTATCAGGCGACTCATTGCAGTCATCAGAAATGATCTCCTAATTATCATGCCGTCGTAATCTAATAGGATGTCCAGCTGTCAGCCCGGCTACAGTTCTCATCCATCCAGAGATTTAGTTCCCTGCTTTTCTTTCAGTTTCATAGAGAGTGATTCCTGGTTCTGATCTCTCTACTTATATCTAACCATGACATTTATCTGCTTTTCATCAGGAACGTCCATCCTCATAATCCTTTTTGCCCTGAGCCCACACAGAGGACATGAACCACGAGAAGATAAAAAAAAAAAAAAAACTGTTCGGAATGAGCGAATTCCTCCAAGTTTTATGTAGAATGACAGGCAAATGAACATGTCTTCATGTCTTATTAATGATGAGTTAATGAGCTCGAAACATGTCAAACATATTCATGGCTCTCAAGTGCGTACAACTGTATGTTCTTGGGGATTGGGAAATGTTCACTGTACAGTTATGGTTTTAAGAAGATTGTCAGTTGCCCACATCGTGATGTCTAGTGTAATGTTATCAAGCCCGGACATATATTTTCTCCACCACTTACCGTCTGCAGAGCCACAGAGGGTTTATTTAATTTTTAATTCGTTTTATGACTTCTTGGTAAGCGGTAGAGCTTTGGCCTAGCATTCTCTATTGGCCAGCAACCACAATCGGCAACCACACACACACACACACACACACACACAGACACACACACACACACAAATGCACACATGCAATCGGGTTCCTCAATGGTAGCCATATGGCATCACTGCAACCATATTTGATTAAATTTGCTCCAGGCAGCCTGTTAAAACTTCACTCAATTTAATTCCTTCTCAGAAAAAGACCTGGGAATGATGGAAACGTTTACTGATAAATGTACTGTGGTATTAATTGCATAGTTTTAGGAAATTAACTTAAAAAGTGTACTTTGTACTTTTTTTTTCTTCCTAAAAGTCGGATAACTGTGTCTCTGTTATGAAAGAATGGAGGCAGGGAAAGATCATTTAAGACCTTAAGAGCAAGGACGTGAGGGTAGCCGTGTGTTTTGGGACGTAAAACAATTTTTCTCACATTGACAAAACGTGCTCTGAATGTTTATTCACTGACAACAGAGTTTTTGTTTAAACCTGATTCATGCTGCTTTATAATATTCTATTTGATTCGTGATTTTTAATATTCCTGACTGTAAAACAAACATCCATGGTCCGTTTCCCCATATCTCTGTAGAGTAGGTGAGATGTGGTGAAACTAATGAGCAGTCGAGAATGTCACATGATGTGTTATCCAACACCTGTTTTGCTTTGCATAATACTGCAGTTGTCCTGGAAACTTTGGACTGGCGATGTTTGGTGTGACGCTTCCAAGTGAGATTGTCATCATTTATTACTCTCAGAAATGTTTTTTTAACTCTTTCACCTGAGGTGAACATTCCATTAGTACTGATGGAAGGTCTGTCAGTCCTTCACTGGCGGACACCCATTTTGCAGACCATTGACGAATGATGAGAAACTAAAAAATAAATAAATAAATGACGGCCCAAGCACTGACGGAAGGGGGTCTACGTACGTCAGTGTAATCGTCACTAACCGGGTCAAGTATCGACTGAGATCTCAGTATGTCAGTGACGGATACCCGTTTTGCTGACGACGGATTTGTGCCCCACCAATCTCAGCACGCGTTTGTTCGTGGGCATTTCTTCGAGAGGATTGCATTGACTATATATGTGTTAGAGTGAGGCTCCTGTCTCCAATAGGATGTCTGCGGGGACTGTGCTGGCCGGTTGTGCTAGGCTGAGGCAGAAGCAGATGATGTCACTTCACTTTGACAACAAAAATCTACAATCTATGTTTATTTTATATATGTGTGTATTGATTTGCATATAAATCTTTATTGATGTGGTTTTACATTCAATCTTGGTGAAATTACTTTAAGTTATTTTCAAGACTGTCTCATGTGTCTGTTGGCTTCCATTGACTCTATACGGAAACATTTTTCAAGGTTTTCACAAAAATCTAAATGTATTTTTCTTTCAAACTTACTCGTAAAGCTTAGAAAAAACAAAAAGCAGCAAAACATGTTCACAATAACAAATGTTGCAACTGAAGTCTGTTCTCCGACTTCAAAAATAATGTTCCTCCATGTTGAGTGGCCTTTTCCTTTGTTTGCTCCAGCTCTTCTCCATTCTCTCCCCACCGTGGCCATTTCTCAAAATCAAGAACGGGAAATGGCCGAGTACAGTCTTCCAAAGTACGTATATGCGCTAATGTTTTTCCAAAGAACGGGAGCGTCTTTGTCACTTGGAACAGCTGTGTACTTCTGAACAATGCCCCCTAGACTCCGACGTATTCCCATGACAGCAGCAGGAAACGCATTTTGGGATATCCCTAGCCAAGCCTGAACAAGCATCATTGGTTTAGACGAGATGACAACAATTGCGTGTGTTCTTGACTTATTCGTACTTTCATTTGGAACAGGACTTGGGCCGCGACTGATGGCGCTTCACATGAACACAAAGACATCGGAAAAGAGATGGCAAATGGGCAAATGGTTTGTTTCTCTGGTCCTTTGTTCTGTCTTATTTGCACTCTGCCAGGCCTGCTTTAATCAAGTGGCTTAAGCAGCCGTTAGGGTTGTGAGGCATGCTGGGGGATGAATAATGGCTGAGTAGGCGGCTATTTTGTTGTGTGGCACCATTTTCTGCAGGGGAATGTACTGTCTCTTCACGACACATCCCAGTGCCACAGTATATTATCAATACCTCATGCTGTACAGTGTACAGAGTTCATATATTCATCAATTAAATTGTGCCTATCTGGGTGAAGGGGATCACTGACAAAGGTCTATCTTTGCTCACTGCTCAACGTGCATACCACCATACGCATTCTCCATTCCAGCAGTTTTATGTACCACTTAGTTCCAAAAGTTTGCACTACTTTTGGTCGATGGTCTTTTCATTTTTCTGCCCTATATAACTGGAACACTCTGCAACAAATAATAAAACTCACCTCTTTCATTCCAATATCAATTAAAAAAGTTAGTGAGGGATAATGTACATGATTACTGCACTCTGTTATGAACCATTCACCAATTTTTTTATTATTCTGTTTATTATTATTATTTATTCTGTTATGAACCATTCACCAAATTATATAATGTAATGTAATGTATTACCGTACCTTGGGATTGTGGAGAACGGTGCACTTTAATTCCAATATGTTACATAATGTCTAATTTTACAAATTCAATTGTAGAAAGAGATCAACAAATTGTTCTCCTCTCAAAAAAAAATTGTTTAGCTTCTGGCTCACGGACCAACATGTTGCGTCTCTGCTATGACACTCACTTATTAATCTTCAATTGGCTACCTTTAAGCATTTCACTATCCCGCGTCTCTATGGAAACTAGCTATTGCTGCTAGCTCCTGTCGCCCCGCTCTGCCAGCCTCTCCATACATGCAGCACAACACCACTTGGTGAAATAACAAATTACAATATGCAGATAACACTGTACTTGATATTTTGTGCATTGTTGGCAGCATTTTTGGGGAGGCATATCATACCTGGGGGGTTGTGCTCGAGTGTGTATTATACTTGAGAAATGAGCAAATGTAATTATATCACACTGAACAGTTGGTTGAATATCCATTCATAGTGGCTTTTATCATGCTCCCCCTTGGTCAAATCATTCACCATCATGGACTCCATTTTCATTGATACGCTGACAATAGTCAACTGTACATCTCCCCAAAATCCATCACCCCTGTCATCCTCTCGCCCGGAACCATCCATAGCATTTTCGACAAAAACCTGGATGGACAAATTTTTCTAAAATCAAACAGCAATAAAACAGAACTCTTCATCACCGGACGCAAATCTGTCCTTTCCTCTCGACAGAACTTCTCCCTGTTCGACAGTCACAAGTCACCCCTTCCCCCTCCATTTGAAATCTTGGCATCATAGTGGACTCAACCCTCTTGCACTATTCCCATATCAACCACATCACTATAACTTCCTTTTTCCAGCCACGCAACACTGAATGCATCAGTCCCTCCCTCTCCCAAACCTAGATACTCATTCATGCTTTCGTTACTTCCAGACTCAACGACCGCAATAGCCTCCCCTTTTTGAAGTTCCATCGACTCATCTCCAGTTTCCCTTGTTTTCCCTTGCCCTCGGGCAAGAGTCTGGATGGCATCCTAGACAGCACACTATCTTCCCATAAGAATATCAATACCATTAGCCAGCCTGAGGTCATGGACTGGGAGAAGGAGAAAGTCATCACATCAGAAACCAATACAATCAAAAGTTGGCAATTGAAATTAAGGAGGCGAAGAGATGGCACCATCAACAGGGACGAGAGGGCTTACTTGCTCCCATACACCTGGGACACATTGCTTCAGCAGCGGCAGGCGGTTGGAGCCCAGCCTTGACCAGGTCGGGTAGCCTTATTTTGAAGGTTTCACGACCCTGTTTTTAAGACACGTCACCAGGAAGTAATGACAGCTCCAATGAAGGCTGAAGCGACAGCCGAAACTGTCAGCCAGGTAAGAGTTTTTCTCTTCACTAAAAAGAAAATAAATTAAAAAGACCATTGTCTGGAAAAAAAAAACCAAAAAAAACCTTTAACCGAATTTAACCAGAAGTAAACAAGACGAACTTCATAGCAACAATCAGCTTACTTCCACCAGCGTGAAAGCAGTCGACTCTGCCCCTCCTTTTCTCTCTCAACTGTATTTATCCTTGTCCACAGCATTGTCACTTCACATCTCGACTACTGTAACTCTCTACTCTTCAGTCCTGGTACAGAACTCACAAGCACGTGTCATCACAAGAGCCCCTTCCTTCCATCACATCACCTCGTTGCTCCAGCAACATAACTTTAAATTCCATATCCAATTCAAGCTGCAACTTCTTCCCTTCAAAGCCATTCATAACCTTGTCCCTCCATATCTGTCTGACCCTATCCACATCACCACTTCAGTCCGCGTCCACAGAATCTCCTCTTCACCAACCAGACTGTTCCACCTTGGTGCCGAGGCATGATGGAACGCACAGCCTTCAGTCGCTCTTGCTCCCCAGCCTACTCACTGAGTCATTTTCATTCTTCATCTCCTTTTATTTATAATCTAATTTTCTTTCTTCTCCTGTATAATTACGTTTCAATTTTTGTTTATTGATGTACAGTGATCTTGAGGGTCCCCGAAAGCTACCTCCAAATTGAATGCATTATCATTATTATTTTTATTGCTATTATTAAAAACTGCAAAATGTCCAGAACGCTGCTGCCTGCCTACTCACTCACACCCGCTCCAGGAAACATATGAACCCCCATTCTCCAACAGAATATACAATGTAAAGTTTCTACAAGTTCCTCCATAACCTGGCCCCTCCCTATCTCTCCGACCGCCTGTAACGCGATTGTACCACCCACCCCCACCGCTCTGCTGATGCCACCTTCCTGATGGCCATCACCTGCACGGTGTCTTGCACAACTAACCAGGAACTCAGACTCATTAGAAAAATCCTTCCTGAAAACCCACCTGTTGAAAATGGCTTTCCCTTAATCCGGTTGTCTGGAATTGTTTTATTGTTGTCTCTGTTTTTGATCTCATTGTTTGTTCTTTACTTTATAAAGTATCTTTAATTGTCCAAAAAAAGCGCTATATAAAATATTATGATTAAAAATCTACAATATTAAAAGGAGTTCGATACTGTAGATCAGGGGTGCCCAAACTTTTTGGACCGAAGATCGACTTTTTGATCAACCAACCTCCCGCGATCGACCCGTTACTGCGCACGCGCACTCACATACACACGGACGACATGATGAGCAACAGCCTGACACGGAGGCATGCGACACACTTTTGCAGCCTGTGAACTATCATAGCTCACACATACCCTTTTAAAGTGCTTCCCTTGGCCCTCTAGATTTCTATTCTTTGCCCGTGCCCTCGGTGAATTGTACACAAAACAAACTCTGAATGAGAATAATGATAACGATAAAAGACATAGCGCAACAGCTCTGATCACAAGATGCAATTGCAGACTGCTGAGCGCTAACAACTTCCGGTGACGCAGGTCACGCGCCACCATAGGTTAAAGATTTACCTACTTTATTTTATTTTATTTTTTTAACTACTTTTTGTGAAGATGAGACTGATAGGATGATTAGAGTGCTGTCATGTTCCTGTTCTTGGCTTCGACAGCAGGTGGCAGGCTGAGCGGACTTGCTTGTTGCATACCTGCTGCCAATCCTGTAATTAGGGAACTCTGTATTTACGACCTACAAACCTTCTACTGGTTGTCGGAGAATTGTTTACCTTGCTGCTGCTCTTGCTCAAGTGACCTTTTTTTTCTAGACTTCTCGCTCTTGTCGTGTTTTCTCTTGTTCTCTGGGTTCTTCGTTTTGTAAGTATAGTTTTCGCTTTCGTCATTGATTCATTGCTTACGTGAATTATTGGGTTCTTAGTATTTCGTTTTTTTTGTCTCGGGTTGATTTCTTCCTTGCCCTTTGTGCAAGCGCTTTTGGTTATCGTTTTGTTTTGTCTTTTCCTGGACCTTACTTGACCAGCGCTTTATGTTTCTACTTTGTCGGTGCGTTTTTGTTTTAAACATTTTTGTTACAGATTTTTTGTCTGGTGCCTACTATTTTGGGATCCAAAAACATTATTCGGTTCGTCCGAACCGTGACAAGTACAGTGTACATCAACACAAAAAAATGTATTACTAACATGCACAAAGACGCACAAATGATTTTGTTTTTTCTCCTCTACACCCCTCACGATCGACTTGGGACCAGTCCGAGGTCTACCGGTCGATCGCGATCGACGTAATGGCCTGCTGTAGATACACTTCATAATTGCCTTTTAGTTAGTTTTCTTTGCCGATGTCAATTGTGGCACATTGCAACACATCAACTGCTAATGTGCATGTTGGGTTCATTTGAAATTTTGGTTCGCCCCTTTCCACACACACACACACACACACACACACACACACACACACACACACACACACACACACACACTTCCATCGCCACTCCCCCACCACTTTAATTTTTTTTCTACATTCACCTCATCTAGCTTAAAGTGTTTTCATCTGTCTACAATCAACCAAAGATATGCGGTCACACCAAATAGTTGAGAAAATGTGAAACAGTAGATATTCCTTGCTATGATTGAAATTTCTGTTTTGGATTCTGCCATTAAAATAGGTAATTCCATATTCCTAATCCTGCATGTTCTCAAATGTTTTCATTTCCAGGCCTTCTTGTTCCTTATCCTGCCAAGAATACTGTCATCGCTTGTGTCTTCCATCATCAAAGTTAGGGCAAAGTACACATTTAACTGTTTTTATGTCCTGTTTACTTCCCATGTCGTGGGTGGCATGGAAGTGAAGCAGCAGACTTGGCAACATGTTTATTTATCTGGTGACACGCTTCAAGACTCAGCTGCAAGTCCGACCAGAGAGAGCGCCACAAGGTTAAGCTTTGTTAGCCCTCCCTCTTTCTGTCTTTTTTTCCTCGTCCAACAACTTGTCCCCCCCCACACACCCCCCTGCACCCCACTGCCCACCACTACCCCCATTCTCTCAGTCAGTGCTTCCACTGCTGTCACAGCTCATCTCGCTCACTGCCACCAGATGTGTCGGATTCGCAGTCTGCTTGTGTGACTCAGTCAGACCTTTCAGCTGCCGGATTCCATTGATCTTCATTTCTGTGTTCGTCCTCGTTTTCTGACATATTCCTCAAACTTCATTCCCTCTGTTGCCTCACTACCTTGGCTATCATTTTCTCATTGCCTCATTTCATCATCTAGTCAGTCGAAACCCAACACTGTCTCACAGGTCACCATGCCGCTTGTATCTAGATGTACTGTTCCTTTAATTCTCTGACACTTTCAATTCTGATGTCTGACGAGGAGAACACAAACTTGTAGCTTGTGTGCTCCCCAGCAGTGCTTGCATCATTCTCATGTTACATCACCAATTGCAAAACATTACTTTTGTTGTCTTTGTATTGGTTATTACAATCAGTGCAGTGTAGTCATGGAACCAACCAGCTGTTCTACCCTGTGGTGTGCTGTGGAATGAATGAACATGTTCATATTATGTCACTGTAATTTGCCATGGTCAAGTTCCTGCTGTGGCGACTTCATGCATTAGCAGCCCGAGCAAAGCGCCACGATGATTACATTATGTATGATATGTTCAAGTGAAAGGGGGAAGGAAACAAGGCTTACTTGCGGAATAAATCACTGTCGTTGTCTTGACACAGTGTACACACCACTTATGGTGTCATTTCTCAGTAATTGTATCCTCTCAAAGATAACATGCACTTTGTGTGTGTGTGTGTGTGTGTGTGTGTGTGTGTGTGTGTGTGTGTGTGTGTGTGTTGGCATTCCTGCATAACAGTTAGTGCCCAGTTGCAAGGCAAAGTGCCTGATTGACTAAGGGTTTGTGCAAGCAAAAACGGGGACTAACTTGATTGGTCATGTAAGCAGAGGTGGAAGATGTTCTCACACCCAAGTTTAGGTCTTTCAAACATGCAGAATTGCTGCACAGTTCATTTTGCACATTCCAGGATGATTATATGCAAATACATGAACGAGACCAATCAAACCCGAGACCAACCACAATGGCTGATTTTACTAATTTTGCATCTTTAAAAACCAAATTTGAAGGGCAGACGCAAACACCACCTCTGTGCATAACCATGACGAGGAAGTGCATCCAAATGTGAGTTGCAGTGAGATGGATCTTTTCCGCTCGTGTAAAGATTTTTGAAATGCCAGAAACAATTTTCCTAACATATGGTTTATTTTGTCCTGATATGGTTTGAGGTTGTGTTTGTGTGTTTCGAGTAGAAAGGAGATGTTGAATAATTTCAATTGCATAATTCCATTTGTCTAGACTCTTCTTGCGGTTTGTTTCTGAAGTATTTTTCCTCCAGTGTTTTGATTTTTGGCTAAGGTTTGTTTTCCAGTCATTAACCCTGTGCCTTCTGTCTTGTGCCTTGGTATATTGACTAGAGTGTTGTTTTTCTGGTGTCTTCTTTCCACCGTGGCTCCGTCCGCCACTTTTTGTTATGTTGTTCATTTTGGGGAGTATTCTCTCAGGTGCTGTCAGAAACGGCGCAATGCTATGCACTTTTGGGGCTGCGCAGATTCTCCCATCGATTTAAGAGTGCCAAGGTACACACACTGGGTGGAGACAGTGGACATCAGGGCATGACACTGACAATCTGTCAGGAGCACTTAAGTGTCTTTTGGCGTCCGCAGTCCGGAGGCTGTGGTAAGGCCTCTCAAAGGCAAAACATCACATTGCAGGTTTTGAGTCATTTCACTGACAGCGAGCTGACGGCTGTCAACCACCAATTCGTGCTGTTGTGCCGGCGGGCATCGGGAGGCACACCCGTCCCACTGACTGCTCACTGAGTGCCAAAAGGCGGTATACGTGTCCCACCTATAATACAATGACGTCTGAACGGTGACATTTGATCATATGGTGAGCAAAAAAGGATTAGCACTAGTGGACTTTTTTTCTTCACTAATGAGGCGCATTTCCACATGCTGATGGGACTTGCAGTTGAAGCGACGGTCACAAATAAGACTGAACTAAAATGGACCATAAGTCAGAACTGTACGGGAAGAATTGATGCGCCAGGCGCGCAGTGCGTTGCTTGGCAACTTGGTCATCTCCTCAGCACCATCTCCTAAGCTTTCCGTAATGGGCATGGTATGTTTTGATTAGATTGCTTGTGTTGGATTTATTAAAAAGTGAATGCAAAAACACACGCTCCTTCAAAGCAGCCTGTAGATGAGGCACACGCGTAGCTTTCAATTAGGCATGGCAGGCAATTGCTTGGGGTCCCCTAGCCAGCAAGGGCCCCCGGAGAACTACAGATATGACACAAACCTGATATCCTTCCATTAGCAGTGCCAAGGTGCAATGACAATTGACCGTCTCAAATTCCCTGAAGGGGTCTCGTGAGCCAAACTCGCCCCTCCCCTACCTGTTGCTCCTCAGAGTCACAGACAGAGAGAGAGAGCTCAAAGCTACTCAACAAGTGGAAACTCTCCATGCAAACTTCTGAATAAAAACGATGAGTGCCGCTGACTGGAAATGCAAGGGCACTTTCTGAACGGTTGTTCATGAAAGCCCTAATCAGAATGAATAAATGCTCCTTCATTCATAATGGTGCCTCTTGACAACACAGTTAATTGCACAAAACTCAAACATGACTGCAATGCAAGCAATTGAAGTGTAAAATAAAAATGAAAGGAATGGATTAAAGTCCAGTAATCTGTCTTTTAAAACTCATCTTAAATCTATGGTTCCTGCAAAAAGCATTATGACCAATTTATGTCAGTACTGTACTTGATACAATCATCAATTTAACTATGACTGGTGCTCTGGGAGAGCAGCAAATTGATAAACTACAGACAGGGGAAACAATGCAGACAATCAATCCAGCACGTCTAAATTCACTTCAAGTTACCAACAGTAAATGTACAGGGGCAACAGAAGGTCTACTACAGGAAACCAGCAACCATTAAGTAATAAAGCAAGTGGTCAGAAGACACCAGTTTTACACTGATGCAGAGAAAAAATGAATTAAGAATTTTTGAGGTCACAGGTGAGCATTTGGCAGTATGTGTGTCACGTTGCTTCTACAACTACAGTATCATCACATTTCTAAAGGTGGTGTCAAGGGCAGGGTGTCCGTTAGATATTTTCGCGTTATGTACGTTAAGTATCCCGAACGGCCGGTGTATTTACGGGCCGCTCCTAGTTATCACGGAGGAAAGCAGTGGATTGTTGACATTTATTTTTGCCAGCCAACAGACTGCCAAACCTCTCCTGAGTTCAACTGTATAGTTATAGCATTTATTGTTACTATAAATGAGTCTCGTTCAGTCAAAAAATTAAGTCAAGTCAAATTTATTTTTGGAGCCCTGAATCACAAAAGTGTCTCAAAGGGCTTCACGTGCCGACAGTTGAAAAATATGAATGAAATTCACCGATCTTAACGCCATAGGTTGTCAAGGAAAAACTAAAAAAATAAAAATAAAAATAAAGGAAAGAAATGGAACAGAGTAAAACCAGTGAAATTAAAGGACTCAAAGGGTTATGATTAAAAAAAAAACATAATGGAACATGTTCCAAGCATGTCTACTTCAAAGTCAAAGATTCTGGGTTTCCAATCTCAGCGTTGACCTTTTTATGTGGTGTTTGCTTGTGTGCATGTAGTTTATCTCCGGGGACACTAGTTTTCTCACACACCACTAAAACATACAAATCAGGCTCACCGGGAGCTACAATTTAAGTTTTTTAGTTTGACAATTTCAATCAAAAAGAAAAAAAAAACTTTGCTTACTTAAAGACAACTCTCAAGCAATTGCAGTCTAAATTATTGCAAAGGTTTTTACCACTTCAAAGAAGGATACTTGCAAAATAATTTACTGTGTTGACACAGCATGGCAGAGAGTTAATCGAATTTAGAGCAATGCTTTCAGAATTTAGGCAGGGATTACAAAAAGAGGCCCTTTCAGCTTCTCTAAAATCCATACTTTGAATTTGCACTTGATTTGACTTCGCTGGCTCATTAATGAAGCGGGGAATGGTTGAGATGTAATACTCCGCTGAGCTCTTTCAAGCATACCAACAGTGATTTTTTTTCTAAAAATCAATTCAAAATTGAAGCGAAATGCCTCCAGATTTGATTCTGCTGCTTACTGAGTGGCCTTCCTAATGACCCAAGATTTGCCTTCAGCGGACCCTTCATTTTGTTGCCTTTCCGTCACATCACGCTGAAACAGTGGATTAGTATACTGGAGTATTCTTCTTATGGGATGCAAATGGAAATCCCTTGCCCCAAATTTTAATTACTGTATGTCAGAATTGCATTTTCTCTCTCTCTCTCTCTCTCTCTCTCTCTCTCTCTCTCTCTCTCTCTCTCTATCTATCTATCTATCTATCTATTCTGCACCTCTGCTTGCACTGAAATAAAAAAAGAGAACACTCTCACAAACATCATTTTGAGAAAGATAAGCACTTCTGCGGATCTTTTATTGTATGAGAGCAATATAGTTTCATACAAGCCTTCATGGTAAAGTTAACCCCCCATTAGTTCAGGCTTATCAAATGCAGACATAAAATAGATATAATTTCTATATTTCAGTGATGTACATGTCATGAGGTGGAGGAAAGATGTGAATGTGCTGAAACAACTAATGCAAGATTTCAAAAACTTTCTATCTGTGGGTGTTAAATTCGGCAAACTCAGCAGTCTGAACCTTGATAAAACTTGAATTAACAAAGTAGTGTCATCCATTATCCAAACCACTTCTCCTTTTATGCAGAAAATGTCAAATGTAAAATTTCATGTATTTGTTTCTTACGCATGCCTTATGTTTGAAATCATTATCCAGGTTTTAGAAGAATTTTGGTATACCATCAATGTGAGAATGGTCATCGATAAAGATGGTGTCATCGTCTACAGTGAATAATACACACTAAGATATGTAAACTGTCGACATTGACACGTTCTTCATACGGTGATACACAACCATCTACTCACTTACATGGACAAACTGCTAATGCAGCTCTTATCCTCTTGTTAGTATTCCTCTCAAATGGTACCCTGTTAACCCTGGAGAACCCAAGAACCTTTTTCTTCTTTGGAAAATGATGAATTATACATTAAATGACTGCTATATGTTCACTGAACACCAGAATGTTTTTTCAAATATTCAATGCTTTAATCCTAATTTAGGATTCGGGCCAAATCTGACCCTTTGGGATTTAAGGGTAGCATTTGAGTAGCAGAATTTATAGGGGCCAAATTTGACCCTGTGGGTTCTCCAAGGTCTGCTTCATGGTCATTTGATGCTTCTTGACTACCCGGCGATCTATTGTGGAGATGCTGATGGAGTTAACATTTTGGAATATGAATTGTGTTGAAGGAGTACACCATGGATATGTCTCAATGTGATTGCATTATTTGCAATAACCATGTTATAGACCTCTTGTTCTTGTTGTTCAGTGTGAAGTTTTTGCTGTGACTGGTTGTGACTCTATTTTGCATTGGGTCCTTGAAGTTGTCAGTTGCTCGGGTCCTTTATATTATCACCCTTACCTTGTCATAGAGGATTGAGCATAGCCTTATGTTTCTCGGTATTTCAGGTCCCAGTGACATGTTGTCAGAACATCAAACATTTCTCCATGCCCTGCTGCGCCCAGCCCTGCTCTCTCTTGTTATTGCATTGTATTTTTTGCACATAAAGACTTTTTACTTTGCCACTTCAGTCTGCTCCATTTCCCAACCGCTTTATCCTCACAAGGGTCGCGTGGGTGCTGGAGTTTATCCCAGCTGTCTTCGGGCAGTAGGCAGGGGACACCCTCAAGTGGTTGCCAGCCAATTGCAGGGCACACAAAGACGAACAACCATCCTCTCTCACATTCACACCTAAGGACAATTTGGAGTGTTCAATCAGCCTGCCATGCATGTTTTTGGAAAGTGGGAGGAAACTGGAGCACGACGCAGGCATGGAGAAAACATGCAAACTTCATACAGTGAGGCTGGAGCTGGGAATCCAACCCTGCAACTCTGCACTGTAAGGACGACCGGCTAACCACTGGATCGCCGGGCCCGGGCCGCCCTTCCTGTCTGCTTATGGGTCCAAATTCTGTTCCTCACATGATGGTAGATTCTGACCAGCCATGGACCCAGCAGATGCAGACACTATCTTCCAACTCCAGCGCACTGATGTAGCAGTGCTCGGGAGACACGAGCACCACCTCTGGCAAGTTATTGACTCTATTCAGAACCACCATCAATTCAATGGCCGTGCAGTTGACGCCCAGTGCTTCCCCACAGATGTCACCACCTGCTCCAACCCAACGACCAACCTCCAATCAGGGAGTGAGAGCGACCGATACCGGTCCGCCGGGCATTTGGTACCGGGCCGCACAGAAAGAACTTGCCTTAATTCCGTTTTATTTATTTCGGAATACGAATGATGTTTTATTTTGAAAAATTACCGGCTTCTCCGTGTTTTAAAACATTTCTGATACCTCGCCCTGGCTCAGTATCAAATTTAGAATAGGTTCGTTGGAGATAGGCACTCAGAAATGAAACACAACATTTCTGATACCTCGCCCTGGCTCAGTATCAAATTTAGAATAGGTTCGTTGGAGATAGGCACTCAGAAATGAAACACAAGAGACAAATCTGCTACGAACAAATTACACGTTTATTAGCGCCACAGAATATGTCACACAATCATTCAATAGCACAAGAGACAAATCTGCTACTAACAAATTGCACGTTTATTAGCGCCACAGAATATGTCAAACAAGCAAATATCAGTGTATCAAGCTCTTAGAATAGTACCTAGCTCTTACCGTGCGTCAATAGGATGGAGAGCCAACACCCGGACTGTCTGATTGCAGAAAATCAAGCTCGGGGCTGTGGTGAGTCGTCATTTTCATGCACTTTGAATTTGCGTTGTATCATTTTGCAGCTCCGTAGCAAACAGAGCTGCCGTGGTGGTTTTCAGAACATTTACTTTATTAATTAGTTTCACACTGAAGCGAATACAGACACGTCGATCTTGGACTACGCGCCTTCTCCACTGCCGTCCAACTCGAGACGCGTTCAAAGACCGCCTCAGAAAAAACGTAAATTAATGATTACTTCAAAGACACTCAGGAAAGCAAAAAATAATGCAACAAAACAAAAATCAAGTGAATAACATAAACAGTCTCCTACACTCTCCCCCACTTAAAAAAAGTGTCGTCTCGACATAACAATATGGAAAAGCTTACAGACAGAACAGCATGTTATTGACAGTTAAACAGGGAGCACGTTTTTTTTTTTTTTTTGCG
>NW_017805153.1:2906708-2977488 GCF_001891065.2 Hippocampus comes | reverse complement strand
CAGAGCTGTCGTGGTGGTTTTCAGAACATTTACTTTATTAATTAGTTTCACACTGAAGCGAATACAGACACGTCGATCTTGGACTACGCGCCTTCTCCACTGCCGTCCAACTCGAGACGCGTTCAAAGACCGCCTCAGAAAAAACGTAAATTAATGATTACTTCAAAGACACTCAGGAAAGCAAAAAATAATGCAACAAAACAAAAATCAAGTGAATAACATAAACAGTCTCCTACAATCGTATTTTGAAGGCATTAAACATTGCCATAGCGATCGGAGTGTTGCGGCCAGATTAGACGCTCCTTGTGTTTATTATTATATTTCGAAAACGCCACAGTTTTCATGCAGCTCATACCATACTATTTTGTTGTATTATTTCCGCCACACCTAAAATGCCGGTCCCTGAAAATATTGTCTGACATAAACCGGTCCGTGGGGCAAAAAAGGTTGGGGGCCCCTGGTTTATACTGTACACGTCTTGCTTTCCAGTATGCATAGAAGTGTATCCTGCAATGTGTCCGATAGAATTCTGTTAGTCCATCATTGACTACAGACCTCTTTTCCCCACAGAAGGTTTGGATGATGGAGAGGACTGTACAGTGAAGCACGTTAGGCTGCACTCGGCGAACTGCCTCTGCCATTGTTAGGTGATGGTTGACGACATGGTTTCTAATTGTGGCCCTTATTTCATCCATAACAGCATGGCGTCTCTTGTGCTCCTTCCCCCGAGTACACCACCACATATTCTTGCTCGCCTTCTTCTTTCTCCTCCTTCTCTTCCTCTTCCATGAGTGGGACATTTCCCTTGTTCATTGACTTGACGAGGTACCTCCATGTTCAAACTGCAAATAGTGCTGCCCCTGGCCAAGCTCAATAGACATGTATGGCAGTATTCACAATCATAGACAGCACCTGTCAGGAAATGATAAACAAATTGATTGGTCATCTGAGATGTGGAAAAGTTCTTCATTCGTCACGCTCTGTTGTGCCGTGAATATCTATTACTGTCATGAATTTATCATAAACGATCCAAAGAATTCATATATGGTGTTTATGATATTGTCTTCTTGACTAATTTTGACAATTGAACAGACTATTGTGCATATGGTGACTTACACATTGAAATCGTGCTGACATGTTTTGGGCAGAACAGCCATTGGACTGATAATTAACCAATAAGTTTGGATCAGCAAAATGTATTTATTTGGAAAGGTGCTAAATGTGTGCTTGATTGTGCTAACTTTAGGCTATGTGTACATAACCATTTGCAAAGATGTACTGAGACAACTGAGACGTACACTAAGACACTTGCAATGTGATGAAATCACTGACAAATGATATTCTGGTCTGATTGATTGCAGGGAGGTTTGGGGATTTGCCCGTTTTATTTTGAGAATGTCATTTCTGTTTCAAAAAATGAGCCAAACCAATGGAGAGAAACAGTAAAAAACAAAAATAATTTTAAAGAACCCAAGCGCACTTCTACTTGCACCAACAGACTGCAACAGACAAACAGCTACTTAACCCCAATTGGAGGGTGTGAAGGACTTCACATCTGCATATACTGCAGTCCGTTGTTGATCAAATCAGCAATCGTGATATGACTTTTGAACAGCTTCTCAGTGACGAGCAAAGTACCAAGCGGCATGTCAAAACAATTTCATGTTTAAGTCGACTTTGTTAGCAGGTAAAAATACATCAACAATTATCATTGCACGGTGATTTATTTGATGACTTCTTTTATTCTTTTTCTATGGTACAAAGACCTGTTTAGGAAATTAGAAAAGAAAAACCATTAATTGCTACCAGGTACAATGCAAGCCCCTCTTCAATATATAGCACAGCCACAGCTTGGTGAGGGCATCATGTCACCACCATTTGCATGTATCTGCACCTAAACACCGCCATAAACCATATGAGTGAAAAGCAAAGAAGATTGCAACTGCAGAGCATTAAAGGGATCTGATGAAAACTGTCTCGAAATTGCAAGTAGGAAGTTGACAAATAACATGTAATGACTGTCTACGACCTGAGTTTTCATTGAGACAGGGCTTTTTTTTTTGTTTCTTCTTTTTTTATAGTGTCACAGCTGAAAGTTTCTCCATTTAACTACCATTTTACTACTAACCTTAACACCCTGAATACTCTTGTGTGTAATGCTGTTCAAATGCAGTAGGCCTTGTCAATAGTGATGAATAAAACAGAACTTGTACAAAAAAAAGTAATTCGAAGATGCTTTTTTTTTTTAATAATTTCTACCTCGGAGAGCACTAGGCATACAAAATGCATCAATGCATTTTCTATAGCAGTTGTCCTCATTTGAGCCACAGGTAAACTGGAGATTTAACCCGGTTGACGTGAAACAAGAGGTAGGGTTGACTCGGAACTGGTCACCAGCCAATTGCAGGGCGCATGAAGACAAAAAAGTCATTTGTGTAAATGACCATTCACAGTTCAGCATCTTGAGTCAACAGAATATGATTTTTTTTTTTTTTTTTGTGGGAGGGAGAAAACCCAACACAAATCTAAGAAGTGCGAGGCAGACATGCTAACGAGTGCTGCCCTGGATACAATCCATACACTCAAAATGCTCATCAGTTGATACGAAGACTGGTCAAAAAAATGATGGCATTTTTTATTACTACTGAAAACGGAAGAAAAATGAAGCAATGCAGGAAAAATTGATTTAACTTAGTTCCGAATGCATGTTAAAAAATCAAATAAAATGAAAGCATGATGGATTCAAGATGGCGCCGTAGTTGGCAGCCGTCTCTAAAAGCTCTTCAAGAGCTCTGCTTTTTTGTTGTTTTTGTCTTTTGTTTCGTTATATGGTGTTTGTTGTCCTTTGTATGGATGCGTTGTGGACTGTCAGCATTTTGGCCATGACATTTGTCCAAGGAGAAGAATCTGTGCTTTCTCGGCAGCACGCATGTACCAGCACTGATTTTTGATCGGGGGGAATGTCGGCGCTATTTGACAGTCGCCTCTTGACAGCCCTGAGGCGCTTTTGTTTTTTGTTTTTTTGCGCCTGTAATGGGCAGCATTTTTCACCGCCCTGTTTTGTTCAGCGCAGATGTCAACACTGTTGGACAGTCTGCATTGGTCCGGCTGGATGGATTGCTGCTGGAGCTGAGGAGAGAGGAGCCTCGGCGTGGAGCGCGGATGCCTATTTGGAATTGAGAGTCGGCGCTGGGAACCGAAATGGATTTACATGGCACAGGAGAAGTGAACCAATTTCTTTTTTTCATCAATGGATGCAGCAGCTTCTTATTTACTTTAAAACTTAGCTTGTAGCGGACATGTGGGATACCATGCACGTTTTGAGCATGACATCTTTGATCCACTGTGAAAGGACACTTTGATTCTCTCCTCTTTCATCTATAACTGCTTCAAACAAGGCATATGCTGGATATGTTTAGGATTGCATGTCCGTGTCTTATGCACGGTGTTATATTACCATATTTTGTGATTTTCTCTAAACTGTTCTGTAAAGTGCTTTGTTACAGCTGCAGCTGTTGTGAAAGTGCTGACATAAATAAAGATGTTTTATATTTTATTGCATTTATTTGAAAGCCTGAGAGGAGCTGTATGTTACTTTCTTTGAATTTACCTGGTTGATTTTGAGCCTGGTTCCACCATTCTGACCAAAGCCAATGAAGGCCAGATTAAGTGAAGGATCAATCCTAACAGATTATCCTGTGGTGTCTGAATAACAGATTTAATAAATAATAAGAGATTAAAGACTCACGTTCTCTCCCTAATCTTCGTCGGAAAGTCAGGATCAGGATTATGATCAATATGAAATGTTCAATTCTATCACCACAAAAGAAATGACAAGCGCAATTAATGGCAGGAAATGATCAGAACAATGTACATACCCGAGGATGACGTATACATTACAGTATAACTATAGGGTTGCACTTCTTGATGTCTTGACATTGCACTCGCTAACCTGTGTCATTTCCATCAGACTTATGCCCTTCAGGGCTCTATAATGAATTCAAAAACCACTTGAGTTTGTCATATTTGGCAGCGTCAGCTTTTATCCCTTATGCCAATGCCCCAAGAGGCTTTGCGTGAAATAGGTGCGTCAATTTCGGTACAGCAAAACCAGCGTTTTGTTTCTGTTGGAGGCGGTGAGTGAGAGGATGTTGTGGTCACGGCGGGATCCTTTCGCCGTCTTCTTCATCCTCCAGGTCCTCCGCGTGTTCGTTTGAATTTGGGCGGATGTGAGGTGTGAAATCAGAGGCTGGAAATTGAGAAGTTCTTGCAAGAAGTTTTATCTGAACGTTCAGGGCACAAGTGTGATACAAGCAATCGTGGTGGTCAAGGCACAAATCCGCAAAAGCAACATCTTGACACAAGTCTTATATATTCTAAGCAGGGCGTAACTCCCAATGGGTATCTCCCTTTCGGTTTCTGGATGACCGCTCTAATGCTCTTTGCTCCTGTTATTTCTCAATAATTGTATTACCAAATACTTTCTTTTTCGAAAGGCATAGTTGCAGTGCTTTTACTAACTGCTACAACATTTTGGCTTTCCGAGAAGCTGTCTTAATACTGACATTTACGAATACCATAATTGTTTGCAGGACTTTTGCTTCTGGTTGGAACAAGACTGTGGGTGTGAAACCGCAGACCAGCTAAAAGATGCATGTACAGTGTTGTCTGGTCAATGTCTGCAAAAGGTGTTAACATTATTTTCCTAAGGCAGTTCAAGTCGAGGTCATACCATAAGGTTCAAGTGGAGGTCACATCATAAGGTACAGAGCGAGGTCACGCTATAGTCAAAGTACATCTGTCCGCAATGAGTCGTTAAGCTAAATATGCAAATAGATAAATGATGGCTTCATTTACATGGAAACTGTTTGTGCGAGTCCACTTTCTATAGCCCTGTTCACACGGCACACATTTGGTCCGACGCTGCACCGAAATATTTTGTTGCGATGTATTTTACACCGGAGCAAATTTTGTGGAGCGGTCACACGTGCAAAGCCGCTGAGCGTGACAACTCCGGCGCAGCGTCGAAGCAGCTCCACTTGCGGTCACACGTGCAATTTCTGCTCCGGACCAAAACGACAGGAATGCGGAAGTAAAACAGGTTCGGGTCGGGCTTCTCTCTCGCGGACTTTTATTTATTTTTCTTTTAATAAATATTATGGCGGACACTATTCTGTCCTTGTTCAGAATAGATCCACTTGTCGGCAGTCGTGGAATAAAGACGTGTTTACAGTCAATCGTGTGTGCTCCTTATGACTGACACAATATATGTTTTAAAAAATGTATACGAAAACAATGTGCGGATACTAAACTAAGGAATACTTGTTTTAAAACAAACAATTTGGATAAAACAGAGAATGCGATGTAATTTAATTGCTATTTAACTGCTAAACAGGAGCTCGGCCGGCCCGACCAGTGCGCACGTTAATTCCGTTCAAACAATCCTATAGAAGTAATTTCAGATATCTTTACCTATTTATTTCACTTGAATTATTCTATTTAAAGCCTAGTAAGCCGCAGGATTTCTCTGCATAATTAAGCAAATGCACATCGAGAATTCGCTTTGTCTGGCCTCTTATTCTGTATTTCAGCGTTATTTCGTTGTGCAAATGCATTGAACCGCTTAAATCGCCGACACTTTTACCGAGAACGGGGGTCCACGGCCGGGCTTCGACTGTGTCGCTGGCCCCCTTGTCACTGTCGACCGGGGTCGGATTCCGTGCGTCTGGTAGCGAGCGTAGCGAGGCCACTCCCCCGCAAGCGAGCATTTGCTCTGGAGCAAATTTAATCCAGCTGCGTTCACACGTGCACATTTGTTTCGGCGTAGCGTCGCAAACGAGCATTTGCTCTGGAGCAAATTTTTAAACCGCCTCCCTGAGGTGGATCAAATTTGGTCCGGTATAAGCTCTTTAGTGGAGCTACGCCGGAGCAAATGTGCACGTGTGAATGCTCGACTGGATTTATTTCGGAGCTGCGTCGGACCAAACGTTGCCGTGTGAACGGGGCTTATGACAGTTACAGAACAGACTTTAACAATGTGGGACCGCCAGTTGTTGCGCCTTAGAGGAGAAAACATTTCAATTCCGCTTCCTGCTCATGTACAAGGTCGGAAGATGACATAAAAAAAGAGGCCAGCAAGAAGGTACAATCACATGTTTAACTACTTTCTGAACTCTGTCGCTTCAGACGTGAAGTAATGAGCAGTCTTGGGGGCATATCAGTACTTGCACAGTAATAAACTTTGTCGTATTTTGTTCATAGAGCTTGGAAATGGTCTTATTTAGCTTCAAAAGAACGTATGAGCCAGCCATACCAACTACTTTCCACTGCATGGTAAAAAAATGACTAGGACGCTTAAGCTTCACATCGCTCAATGTCATAAAATTGCAATCATCCATCCATCCATTTTCTAATCGGCTTATTTTCACGCGAGTCGCGGGCGTGCTTGATTCCATCCCAGCTGTCTTCGGGCAGTTGGCGGAGTACACCCTAAACTGGTTGCCAGCCAATCGCAGCGATTGACAAGGGGTGGCCGTGGCCACGACTTAGCTCCGCCCTTGGAGGGGAGGAAGAGGAGAGAGCGTGAGAGAGCAGGTGAGCAAGAGCAATCAAGAGAGAGAGAAAGAGACTTGCTTTGCGAATGCATGTCTCATCCATTCATTGATAGTGTGCATGAAAGTCCCCCGTATTCATAAGCCTACAACCAATGTGCGATATTCTGTAAACATTACGTGTCCTATTATTTCATACCATACCATTACTCACACAATAAACTTAAACAGGTTTGATGAAAGAACCTCACAAACATAATTATGATGATGAGGTGTTTGTTAAGACTCTTGATTGATGATTTCACAGTGGACAGATGATGCAATGTGCTGTGTTGGTTATCTCAAGTACTGTACACCAGAACACACGACACATGGATGTTTTTTATTATCACGTATGGGATTCCTCATTTACACAAAATCTGTACTGTGGCTGAATGAGAAAATGATGGTTGAGGTAGTGTGTTCATTAAAAGTCCAAGTAATGTGCCACCAGTTATTATATCCCTTTCCAGCTCTACAGTATTTTTGTCCCCTTCCGTTGGACGGCTCAGCCTCCCTCCGGGCTGTTTGTCAGCACAGTTGCAACTCGACCCTGAGGAGAGGATGATGCAGGGCATTCAGACTGGCACTCACGCAGCATTTCCATCATTGCAGCAGTCATTCTTATGTTCATCTCGTTTGAGTCCCTCCTTAGAGATAATTATAGCTGCATCAGGCCCCAACTAACATTGTGGTGTTTATGTGTGTGTGTGTGTGTGTGTGTGTGTGTGTGATAAGTATATAAATGTTTTACTATGATGCATTTCCCCCAACAATATCTTTTTATAAGAACCCTCCTAGTACATTTGTAAAAAACCTGTATGGATATAAAACTGACTTGGCAGAGGTAAATATTCTGTTGGCGGCAGACAAGGGTTCAGCTCGTGACCTAGTTTTTGGTATATCATGTATATTTATGGTTTATGAGTGGTAACTTCATGCATCTAACTTTCTTGGACACCGTGATCTTGAAACAAGCATCTGCGTGTTTATCCTGAGCAGCTGCCAATTTCAAAATGAACATCTTGTGGTAGAGACCTGCCGTGCAAATCCGTCACGCAGCCAATGAGGAATCACTTCAGTTAGCAATTTTGCTCATTGTCGATTGGACTCTAATTCACTCAAATTGTTTATGCAATAAGTGGCACAGTGGTTGACTGGTTAGCGCGTCCACCTCGCAGTGCAGAGGTGCGGGGTTGGATTCCAGCTCCAGCTTTCCTGTGTGGAGTTTGCATGTTCAAAGACCGTGCCTCCAGGTACTCCGGTTTCTTTCCACAGTACAAAAACATGCATGGCGGGTTAATGGAACAGTCTAAATTGTCCCTAGGTGTGAGTGTGAGCGCAGATGGTCATTCGTCTCTGTGTGCCCTGCGATTGGTTGAAGAAGACGGCTGGGATAGGCTACATCATGCCCGTGAGGATGAAAGCGGTTCAGTAAATGGATGGATAGATGGATGTTATTGCAGTGAGATGTCTGTCCACTCTACAGATGGACCTTGTGTTTGACTGTATTTACAAGAATGAGTTTACTCACACATGTAATAATTGTTTAATAGCGTTGAGTGGCTTTTAAAAGATTTTACTACTGCTTTTGTTGACATCTAAATACCTGTGAACATGTTCGGGCACACGTCAAAATAAGTACAATACAGTACTCGATGTAGGTCTGCTGCGTTTCAGGGTGTCTGAGTCTTGAGTACTTAGCGCCATCTGATGGTGTTAAAGAAAAGGTACAGTCATGCCTAATAATCGCCCCGTGTATTCTCAAAACTGAGGTGGCAAAATTTAAAATGAGTGAATTAAATAAAACTGTTTCCCTGCATACATTTCATTCAAGCTAAGAAAAACAGAGAAACAAGTAACATTTTTTCCAGGGTTTTATTCCTTAAATTATCTTGTAAAATATCATTTACATTTGTTTTTTTTTTGGTCATTTACATATATCTTTTCACCGGTTAACAATTTTGGCTATTTTCCCTTTCCATCCCCCAGCCTGGCCACACATTGATCGTAGAATGTCCATCACCTTTGCCCAGACATTGTGCAATGGTCTCCAGCGCCAAAGTGGATGGGAGAAGAGGGGGGCGGTTGTGAGTGCTAGATCACACTTGTCTTGAAGTCAACCACACACAGAGGTAAAGGGAGTTCTGGACCTCCAACCAACAGCGTTCAGAAAGCCCAATGCAATGTTCCACGCCACAAAACACCAAAGATCTTGTCCATTATCAGCAATTCCCATCTTGTGATAAAAGATATTTTCAAAACATCCAGCCCTGAAAACTGTTTAGCCCTTTCGAGACTCTAAGTGATCAGTCTTGCTGTTCAGAATCAGGGCGCTTAGGGATGTTGATTGGTTCTCTGTGAAAAAGGTTAAATTCCTCAGACATGTCTATACTTTAGCAAAACCATTTCATTTACTGAATGGAACAATGACAAGACATCCAGGGCCGACCGCAAGATTTGATCCTATTATCGTTTGTTCTTCTTTTGGCAATATCACGTTTGCAATGCTTTTAAAAGTCACCTCTGCTGCTGGTATGACTCACAATGACAAGAGTTGGACGACTAAATGTGTGTGTGTGTGTGTGTGTGTGTGTGTGTGTGTGTGTATACACACATTTGAAGATATAAAGATTATTTTTAAAAAATGGTTGCACATATAAGGTGACTGGAGACAGTGTGAACAAGTTTGCCCCACTTAACGATAATTGGAGATTTGTTCTCAAATTAAAATCAAAAGACCCCAGGTGAGGCAGAACAACAGAAAACTTTTTTTTTTTTTTTTTTAAAGCAAGCAGTCAAAACAAAGTGTGTTAAATCAAACATGCCCTAAAACCAAACAATGGTATTTCGGTAAACGAAGACTTCATAAATCACACCTGACTTCTCGGTAACGTCAACGCCCATTGACAGCCTTTTCAGAAACATCGTGTTGATGAATATACACTTGCGGGAGGTCCCGTTGAAGTACAGAACAGGCAGAATTTACTTTATGGAAATGGCAGACATGAATTTAAGGCAATGAGAGTTGACCAACTCAACAGAACATAATGGCCAACTTGAGGTGCCAAAATAAACATATAAATCAACATATAAACTGCATTAAACACTGAAAGCACTGCATTAAATGTGCAAACTTAACTCTCAATGTATGACCAAACGGTCTTGTGGAAGGAAATCAGTTCGTTGGAATCGCCTCGTGCGAGAGCAAACCCAAGCTGATGCTTCTGAGCGCAAAGCATACCAATAAAATTTCTCACACTTGCAATGACAAGCAGGAGCTCACAACCATTACAAGAACAACACATTTGTGATGCTATAATGTGCTTAGATTCCTATTCAGATGTTAATAATGTGGACTATTTTATCTGGACGAGGGACACGGGGTGACAAGTCAGGCAGGTTTAACCCACTTATACAAAAACTGTATTTCACATTAGTATGGGTATATGTTGCCATCTCAGCAGCATATCAAACTGCGGCCTCTCAGTGACAAAGACTCCACATGAAGTGAAAGACGTCACTCTGAAGTTTCCTTTACATTAACTGTAAACAACCCAAATGTCCCCCCATGTGACATTTTTCCAGTGTCGAGCAGAAGCAATTAAGTGACGGATAATATGTAGTGTTAGTCGACAGCATATCAGTTATACAGATTTCCAGGAGGGGGAAAAAATACATGGCTACATATCACCTCTTTTAAAAGTAAACAAGTGATGATCTCTTCAGTTTTGGATTTGATAAGAGCCTTCATGCCCTCCAAGTCGTTACAATGAAAACAAAAAAACAACAACAAAAAAGCATGCACTGAACGGTTTTAGTCACACTTAACTTATCATGGCATCAGTGGTGGTTTGTTCTCAAGTGCAGAATGTTCTGAACTATAATAGATACTAACATCCATCGAACCCCGCTCTAAAAACTTACAACCACGTGCCTCCTGAAGCATCACAAAGCCTCTGCAGTTGCATTATACTGTATTGCATTACAATTACAGGTGTTTGTTCACATGCACTTTTTCGACTGTGACCGGGAAAGATGCAACAACATTGTTGGATCGGAATGGAAAACTTTGCACTGCTTTTTGTAATGATCTCCTATTGGACGGATTGCTTGGGATATGTGGGGAAACACAACATGTCCAACATTTCAGGAGGTTAGAAGTCTGGAAAGTCACACTGGCTGGAGCGCTTTGAGGTAGACAGAAAGCATGACAGAACACTTTCACATTAGATACTCTAAAACAACAAGGTTCATATATGCTTGAAGAAAATCTGCATGCATTTGATTTGTGGCCCAGACACCTGCTGTGACTCCACCTGAGACTTGACAGGGAACCTCTGATCTGGCATCGGGGCGGCTGCTGCGGCATCCTGGACCACAGAGGTTCTGAGATTTTTAACGCGGCTTGAAAGGGCTCAAAGCATACGCGCGCGCACACGCGCACACACACAAACACACTTGCACACACACGCGAATGAGCTCTTCACAAGAAAGGAGTCAACATTTTACAATGTCAAACTCTCAAGTCAACAGCAGCATCAAAACATTAGCCCGCTAGAAACCATTGAGGGACGTGGCAAGGGTCATTTACAAGGCATGACTATAAATAGAATATGGCATCGATCATTGTCTCAATAAGTCCTTTTGAGATACAGTACTTCCTACCTTGCCTTAATGGCAGATTTTTTTTTAATCTACATTGCTCTACAGAATCGAGATTCAAAAATATATATTCTTTTATTTTACTAATTTCCAGTGTAGCTTTTCTCAGTATATTTCAAGAATGAAAAAAAAGTCTTTTTTTTTTTTCATGCTGCAAGATCAGGTCGTTTCAGCAGAGACACATACACACACAATATACTCTCTCATATATAGATATATAATATTTGATGATTTTTTTTTTTAGCTTACAAGTAGATATTCTGAACTTCATTTTAAATGAGAAGTAATTCAACTTTTTTAACTCCAGATTTTCCTTTTAGGGGATAAAGTTGGAGAAATTGGGTAAGCACTACATTATCACATGACTAGTCAAGAGCAGGTAGCAAGGCAAAATGTAACTGTTGTAGTAGTACATAGTAGGTAAAAGGCCAAAACTGAAATCAGACAATGTGGCCCGACCAACAGTGAGGGAAAATGTACTACTTGGGAGTCCAAAAACACAGTCAGTCTGTGGGCAGTGGCGCATAAACGACAATGCGGAGCGATGCTGCTCTTTAAAGGTTCGGACACAACGTGGAGAAGTAAAACCCTCGCGCTACCTGGATCATCGGTACACCATGTGTGATATGGTGCCGGATTTGAAATTGAGCTGATGGTTGGGCACAAACATGTGCTGGGGATTCTTCCGCGTACACATGTCGTTGCCATACAAGCCCATGCATGAGTCACATGACACCTTGGAGCAGTTGACGCAGGTGTGGGATGCGCCCGGCTTGTTGCAAAAACCGCATCGCGAGCCTCCCATGCTTATGCGCTCGCTGCTGCCTCCTTTTGGCGTCGTCAAAGCAACAGACTTGCTTGGAAACAGCTTGGTGGACAACAAAGGTTTGTCCACCACGTGGGGGTGAGGGTGGGAGTGAGTGTGCGAGTGGGTCAGTGCCAAGGGGTGGGGGTGCAGATGCGAGTGGGAGTGCGTGTTCGAGTAGACGGAGAGCTTCTCCTTCACGGGAACGTAGCCGTCGATCGGTCGCGTGGATTTCGGGTGGTAGTCCTGCAGGCTGCAGCACGGGGAGGGCTCGACGTCGTGACACGCGGAGCATAGGATCATGTCGCACCTCTGGCAGGAAGCCATCGTGGAGCAGCCCAGTCCACAGCCCTGACACTTCACGCTGCCGTGGGATTTGAGCAGCCAACCGTCTCGCGCGTCTCTCGGCTCTCTGGAAGGAGGCCGCGAGGGGGTCTGCCTCCCGCTGGTGCCGCCCACGCCCCTCTCTGTGTACAAGTCAATCTCATCCAGCGACGAAAGGTGGTAGGATGTGTACGCATCAGCCGGCGGAGGCAACTGTGTGGGGAAGAAATCCGCAATGGGGCTGTAGGAAGGGGGTGCCGCCACGGAGAAGAGAGATACCGAGGTATTGGGCCTGATGATCTCATCCTTCATATCCTCCTCGGCGTCCACGAATAAAGGCTCTTTCCTCAAACTCAATGAGGCTTTCAGGATCGGTTTGCTAGCCGCCGCATGCCAGTGACCTGCCCCATCTGTCACGTCAACCGACTTTGACGGTCGGCTACCTCGCCTCAGGTGGTGAGTGTGAGGCCTCTCGATATCCAGAGGCTGCACAGACAGTCGAGCCATATCCGCTCCGAGGCTGTCGCGTCTGCGGAGCGCCTCGGCGCAGCCAGCTGCGTCATCCCTGCAGCCCCTGCGGAGTTCCAGGGCCTCCAACTCCGAAGCCGAACCGCGGGCCAGGGCCACGACCTCTCCCAGAAGACGACATTCCGCCTGGGCGAGGAAGAGCTCAAAAGCCAACTGCCGGAGATGAGCCGAGCCTCCCGGATGCTCCTGGAAATAAAACTGCGAGTCGTGGTCACAAGTGTAGCCGATCGTGCGCATCAGAGATCGAAGCTCGGCATCAGAAATGGCGGACTTCAGATGGTACACATAGGGGCCGGTGAAAGTCTGACAGAGGGAGAAAGAGAATAAAAGGGGAGATGCCGTGAATTACAATTGCCGTGGACATTTCAATATTTTTAGAATCAATGATTCTATTGGGTATTCCAACAATAAATCAGCCCCAAACTTTTTTTGCACTGAAATTTATTGCAAAATATTTTTATAACCACGACTGACTATTGTTATTTATTTGGTAGTGCTTAATGAATATAACTGGCCCAATAGCACACGAGAGGGAGTGGTGGTGTACTCACCTATGTTTTTACATCAGAGAGCTGATTTTTGGTTACTGAATCATGCGAAAGGTTAAAGCTTGTAAATTGATCTCCACTTCTGGTAACTCCATGTCAATTACAAGTTACATACTATGGTTGCAAAGAATGGTTATTTTCATAATAGATTAAACTGACAATTATTTTTCCCATAAATTGGTTTTAAATCAGTTACAGATTTGTTCCGCAACATGTCAGAAAATGGAAAAAAATGTTGATCATTGTTTTCCAAAGCAGAAGCAGATATTTGCAAATTAATCTGACCAAACACCAAAGATAATGAGTCTGCTTTCATGAAGGTCTACAGAAATCAGAGACTATTTAATGCTGAGTGGCTAAAATAAGATAGTTTGGACAGTTTAAAGATAAACAATAGCTGCAAACAATTTCTATCAAATTCATTCATGGTTAATTTGATGATCGGTGAATTAGTTCATTGTGACAACTCTAGAAATCAGTTACCGATGCTCATTTAAAATTACATGATACCATTATGAATTACCTTAATACATCTGAACTCTTTCTTCCAGGGGAAAAGTAAAAGATTGGTGCATATGGTTTCCAGAGTGTGGAAAGCTCTCTCCAGGCTTCTGAGGTTTCCTCCTCTTTGGCAGCGAAGGGAACCCTCAACCACTTCATAAAAGCGCACCATGCGGAAACGCTGTCCTGGATCTGGCTGGTAGGCCCCGAGGAGCGCCGTGGCTGTAGAAAGTAGGGCCTCGCTGTCCTTGTGCCTCCCGTTGTCCCCTTCATGCAAGTTTGCCATTCCATATTTTTCCCCTCCATCTTGAAGGCGCCTCTCGAGTGCCCCCACATATCTCCGGAACAGGTCTTCTTTTAACTTTGCATCCATTATATACAGCAGACTAACAGTCAGCTGGTTCGCTTTTTTTGAGAGCACATCACTCCCTTTTCATAATCTGCACAAGGATGTCACATAGAAGCATCATGTTGGTCAACCAAAACTCACTGTGTGCAGCAGCTCACACTCAGTGTTGATCACGTGGTGGGGGAAGTAGAAGAGAAACAAGACTCAGCAGAACATCCTCTACTCAAGAGATGATGCTTTCAATTGCTGTAGCTCAGCTGCAGGCTGCAAGGACGCCTTCTTCCGAGCATCTCTAATCGTGGCTCAAAGCCTGGCTTGACACACAGGCCAATGTTGTTTTAGATTGGGTCAGAATGGGCTTTTGTTTTACTGTCCGTTAAAGAAACATTGTTGTCAATCTGTTTGTGCTGCTTGTGCAATGATCCAAGGTCACTGGGACTCATCAAGTCAAGAGTCCCAATGGTGTCAATGGCCCGAACCTGCGTCAAGCTGTAATGACACAGGGCAACATTTCAGTGACACACACACACACACACACACACACACATCGTGAAACTTGTAATTTTTTGGACTGTTGTGATAAGTGCTTAGATAAGCAATTGGGAAAAAATACATACTAAGGTATTCATGTTCATTCAAAAGTGAGTGGTAACTTGTAATCATGCACTGCTGCTTCCCAGAAGATGTCTACGGGGATAACACACACACACACACACACACACACACATCGTGAAACTTGTAATTTTTTGGACTGTTGTGATAAGTGCTTAGATATATAATATTTGATGATTACATACTAAGGTATTCATGTTCATTCAAAAGTGAGTGGTAACTTGTAATCATGCACTGCTGCTTCCCAGAAGATGTCTACGGGGATAACAGCATAACAGAACTGCGTGACCAATAACATGATTCTTCTTACCAATATGTTTCCTGTCAACACCTCAGGCTACATGGTCAATTAGAAACCAATATATTTCGTGTCAACACATAAGTCTACATGGTCATTTGAAGTTTGGTGGTGGAAAAAACGGCATATTTGGCCTTCACTCGTCTTGCGCCAGTGGGAATGTTATTTGTAACGATTGTAAATAAAGCTCAGCAGTTACGGCCAGCACCCGTATGACTTTGATCGAATAAAGGGGGGTTGTTTAGATGCAATCTATGTTTGAATAATACAATGCAATCCTCCAAAGGTTTGGAATTCTGGTTATTACCGTCCACACGCACACACACACCAAACCGACCAAACTGAACTGACGTGAAATAGCGAGAGAGTTAGCGTACAACGCCTCAGCAATCCATGCCATTTGCTGCATCCATTCTGCCACCGTGACATATTAAGATTAAATGTCCTGCACGCCATCATACATTTAGATCGAACCCGAAAGGACCACGTAAAGTGTGGCAAGCCCCCCCCCCCAAAAAAATGAGCAAAATCAGTGAACGCCCATTTTACCGTAGTCGCTTAGCGTTAGCTACTAGGGTAATCTTCAAATCCAAATAAATAGCTTTTTTGTTTCCAGTCACGAAAAGGATAGCCTCAGTAAATGTCAACACTTGTATGATCACACTCCATTCGGCCACAGTTGACGCGTGCAACGTTTCATGACGAAAGAGACCACCCACAGCCGATCTTACCTTTGGCAAGTGCTAGCCGAAGCCAGCGAAGCCTGCTCAACTGTTGGAAATTCCCATCATCTCAGTACGCATGCGCACCACTGAATACGTCACATATACGTACTGTTCAGGCGGTAGGAGGGAGAGGAGAGAAGGAAAACTCAGGGAGAAAAGGAAAGCACTTGGCTCAGTGTGTGAATCATGTATTCCTATTGCATATTTCCCGACTACTTCAACATTTCTCAACCGTTTCAAAACATTCTGACGTCAACCTACTCTAGGCTGTCATTTGTCTCATTCCCCCCAAAAATACCACATTTCCCACAATGCCATATTAGCACAGAAAAATCTCCATTCACTTCCAATGAGAGATTCATGAAAAAAGTTCTACATGAATACCGTTCCAAAGTAAAGAAAATCGGCACACTGAAATCACCTTGGAAAATTTTCAAAATTAAAATAATTTCCACATGAAAAAAAAATTTCCACGATGAAAATTATTACATTCAGACATTCAGTCGATTTAGTCCCATTAGTGGTAACAGTGTGCATGTTCATTTAAGAGCTGTTATCTGTTACAACTCATGCTGAAGCACGCCACACACAGAGTCACACACACACACAGACCGACAAACTTGAGCCAACGTTCAAACTGAAATGTTCCTCTCCACTTCCATTTTAGCTCTATGTCACAATTGCCAATCATGGCTGTCCCGATAAAGTGAAGCGGACCGCAATGGAATTGGTGTGCACGTACACCTACCTGCATGAGTCCGTCTTACTTCAACGTTTCTTGTCCGATTCAAACCATCCCAACATTTTTTCCACATAAAAATTCCCACTTGCCCAAAATTAGACATTTTCCACGTTAATATTCCTAAATTTAAGATGTACTCTTTGCATGATTCTCTCCTCCCTTTTTAACATGTAATTAATTTATTCCATATCACTCTGCTTCATGCAATATGCAGCCATCCATTATTCGAACCGCTTATTATGACAAGGGTCGCGAGCGTGCTCAGGCCTATCTCAGCTGCCTCTGGCCTGAAGGCGAGGGACACCATGATCTGGTTGTCAGACAATCGCAGGGCACACGTGGACAGACCATCATTTACACTCACAATCACGTTTTTTGGGATGTTCAATTAACCTACAATGCATGTTTTTGGAATGCGGGAGGAAAATGGAGTCCTCGAGGAAAACCCACACAAGCACGGCGAGAACATGCAAACTCCTCACAGGAAGGCTGGAGCTCAGAATCGAATCCTTGACCACTGTACTGTGAGGCAGATATTCGGTCACCTAATGCCATATAATTTAATATTATTCAATATCATTCCTCATCTTTCCAAATAATTTGACAGAATTCCACAATTAATTCCACATTTCAGTTCAGCATTTCAGCATTCACATGCAATCTCATCAGAAATTGCATTGTCTAGGTATTATTTTTTGTATTTATTATTATTGTTGTTGTTGTTATTGTTATTTTTGTTGTTGTTCAAAAACATCCAAAAGTGATGTGACACGCCATTTTATTCTTATAACTTTCTTCAGATATATTTGTCTGTATATCACCGCACATACTAGAATAGAATAGAATTGAATTGAATAGAATAGAAAAGTGTAATACCCTCAAATTTGATCAAGGATGACACATTTGCTTATGCACTTCAGTCACTCCATTCGCATGAGCGGTAACAGAATCCATATTCATTCAAAACCTGCCATTGGCTACAACACACGCACAGGCGATCCAGCGTTCAAGTCTAAATGTCCTTTTGCTTGGTCATCTAAAATGTTCCTTTGCTCCTTTGCTGATGTCGCAACTACTCAGGCCAACACTCAAGAGTTAGAGATATGACATTAGATTATAGATTTACTGATGAAGTTTGTTCGTGTAGTTTTTTTTGGTATGAACAGGGTTGCAAACATTGAAAAAAATGTATATTTAGTGGCAATTATATAGTCGACTTGTTTATACTTTTCTTCTATAGTATGCATCCATCCATCCATTTTCCATTCTGCTTTATCCTCACAAGGGTCGCGGTGGGCGCTGGAGCCTATCCCAGCCGTCTTCGGGCAGTAGGCGGGGGACACCCTGAACTGGTTGCCAGCCAATCGCAGGGCACACAGAGACAAACAAACACCCGCGCTCACACTCACCCCTAAGGACAATTTCGTGTTCAATCAGCGTGCCATGCATGTTTTTGGAATGTGGGAGGAAACCAGAGTACCCAGAGAAAACCCACGCAGGCCCGGGGAGAACATGCAAACTCCACACAGGGAGGCCAGAGCCGGAATTGAACCCGGTACCTCTGCACCATGAGGTCAACGCGCTAACCACTGGCCCACTGGGCCGCCACTATAGTATTCTTCATTTAAATTAAACATTTGACATATGTCAAACATTGACATGACGATTGCCGTAACTGATGCACAATAAAGTAAAGATGGAAAACATGGATATTCTTCATTTAAATTTAACATCTGAAGTATGTCAAACATTGATATATGACTATTGCTTTTACAGATACACAATAAAGTAAATATGGAAAACAAATTGATTCATACAAATTAATTTTCTAATTTAAAAATAGTCATTTCATATATTGAATAGAAGATATAAGAATAGAATTGTCGAACTATAAGACGGTATAAAAGACCTATAACAAAGGCAATAAACAAAAAGGAACAATCGATCAAAAAATCTGGCGATATCTTGAATAAAATCATAATCTAATATGTAGATGAGCGGTTCAGAAAATGGGTGGATGGGCTATATGTCAGATTATGTCCATACATACCAGTGGTGTAGTGGGGATTTTTTTAAGTGGGTGTACGCGATTCTGGGATGTTCTCTATAGAACATCAATCATAGGCTACAACACCAGTTGAACTAACGTTAAATTTAATGTTTTACTACTCCAAAATAATCACAGGCCAACGTTATTAAGCATAACTCGCATTAGAACAATGATCAACAAACATTTCAATAAAAATTGAATGTGGCGTCGGGAGAAGTGGGTGGACGGCGTACCCCCGCGTACCACGCCCACTTCACCCCTGTACATAACTATACAATATATAAAAGCTAATTCAATTGCAATTAATGACGAAGGCAGTAGGCTCCGCCCGAGCCCAGGAGCGAATATGACGGGATCACGTGTTTGGTGTCAACCGAACGAACACAGTGGAGAGAAAAGAAATGGCGATGCTCGGAGCCTTCAGCTCAGCGCAGCACAAGAAAAATGTCTCTGACGCCAACAGCGACGTGTCCGAGTTTCTCTGTCCTGTTTGTCTGGAGATATTCGACAGTCCTGTCACAACACAATGCGGCCACACGTAAGTACTTTTGTCCCCACTTGACAGCGATTCGCTTTGACGTCGTCTGCCGTTAGCATTGCGTCGATTTAGGTAGGAAACTGATTTGACCTAATACGGTTCATGAATTATCGCATCGGCTCGGCTTGGCCACACTTTTCTGGAACCTTTGATACCTCTTTGAAGGCCTTTGTGCACAAAACGGACGTGCGTGACTGTGGATCGTTTTTCTTTCGTCCTCGGTTTTTTTTAATACCCACGCCTATACACCCTACGGTGTAAACAATGAGGGATGCAGCTAATTTCATGCCGTGTCTTTCGAACCTATCTTTGGACTAGAGTTAGAACACGTCAACTTATGCCCATTGTTTGTGTGTTATGCCGTTTTGGTGATTTAGCAAAATCGCTGCTCGTTTGCTCAGGAGCAGCTTTGTTTACATCAAACAGACCTCACATGGGAGTTGTAGTCTTTTTTGATCCTGTGTCGACGACGTCAAGCCATTCAAAAGACTACAAGTCCGTGCCACATACGATTGTTTGTATTGCACTGTAGTTGTAATTTGACTGACACAATATACAATGAAACGTTATTTGTAAGCGTGTACAAAGGAAACAGGTCCTAAAATGTTTATTTTTAGTCCAAAGCATTGGGTCATAATGAAGTGCCTTTGGTATCCTTATCAGTGTCACTCCATCATCATAAAACTGTCACAGCATACTCTTCTGAGACTTGGGTCATATTCGAAACCAGGGGTCGGCAACCTTTTACACTCAAAGGAGCCATTTTGACATGGTTTCGAGAGAAAAGACAACACTGGAAGCAGCAATTTGTTTTGACAAATACAATTATGACAACAAAATAGCTAAATTATAGGAGTTTAATTTCAAATCTGATATCTAGCCATTTTCCATGATTTTCTTGATAATCACAATCTCTCTTCCCTGAGCCGTCACCTTGTCATGGTGGAGGGGTTTTGTGTGTTCCGGTGGTCCTAGGAGCTAAATTGTCTGGGGGTCGTTTGTGCCCCTGGCGGCATCACCCATGACAAATAGGTCATAGGCGAGAGAGATGGGGTGCTGCTGACCTTGACTAAGGGCATTGTGAGTCTTTGGGGAGAATAGACATGCCTTCCTTTGAGGAAGCACAGTCTGGGGGCTCTGATATGGGCTATCCTATCTCTGCGGTTGAAGTTTCCAAGGTGGTTAAAAAGCTTCTCTGTGGCAAAAGCCCTGCAGGTGGCAGCCCGTTTTAAAAAGGATGACCAGATGGTGTGTTCCAACTATAGGGGGTTCAAACTCCTCAGCCTTCCTGGTAAGATCTATACAGGGGTGCTGGAGAGGATGGTCCATCGGAAAGTCGTTTTTCAGATTGAGGTGAAGCATTATGTTCCCGGCTGTGGAACAGTGGACCAGCGCTACACCCTTGGCATTGTCTTCGAGAGTGCATGGGAGTTTGCCCAAACAGTCTACATGTGTTTTGCGGGCTTGTAGAAGGCAACAACCATGTCCCTTGGGGAGTTCTCTGATGGGTGCTTCAGGAGCACAGAGTACCGAACCCACTGATACGGTCTGTTCGGTCCCTGTACCGAGTCTGGTTCCCATTGCCGCCAGAATGTCGGATTCGTTTTCAGTGAGGGTTGGATTTCGCCAAGGCTGCCCATTGTCACTGATTCTTTTTTATCACCTTTATAGTGAGAATTTCTAGCCACAACCAAGATATTGAGGCAATCCATTTTGGTGGCCTCGTAAGTGCATTTCTGCTTTTTGCAGATAATGAGGTACGATTGGCTTGAGATCTTACCCCGGGTGGAGGAGTTCATGTGGCCTTATCCATATTTGAGGGAGATTGACGGGCGGATTGGTGCAGCTTTTGCAGTCGGGCTGCCATAAACGATTATTTTGCTAGTCCACTAATCACCAACAGTAGTTGCGATTCGACTAATCTGATCATATGTAAATCGAGGCATATCGCCTTAGGCAAACAGCTGCTCTCAAATGACTATGATTAGGTATATACAAATTAATAATACAAATAATTAAGATGGTAACTTTGATTCAACTTTGCAGCTTGTACCAGCATTCCTGACATGTTTACGAATGAGGGAGCACCTTAAATTGAAGACAATACTGTGGCTGTAAAATTTGTGGCTGGGACTGTTTAGTGCATTTTAAAATGGAACCAAAAACACTATGCACAGTTGCACTAATATTATACAACTATCTATAAATAATTAAAAAAGAAATACTTGAAATACCCTATCCTCTTAGCTTTGCACCTTGAGAGATATATCAATCGTGTGATTTAATGACACAACACCAAAAGTACATTGTTCACACCACTGGCTATCACCAAGAAAACAATCCCTCTAAAACGGAAAACAAGAAATCAGCTTAACGTTACCCACTGGAAAAACCTGTTAAACAATGACATATCAACAGAATAGATGGCTGCTTCTCTGTTTTAACAAAACTTGGTCCACATTCACCCACAAACCTGTCTCCGCAATTGCGTGACTTCTACCTCACTGCAGATCTATAATCTCATAAATAAAGCACAGACATTATTAAATACATCACAAACACCTCCCATCCACACATAACCCGCACAGAATAACATGCACGGAAATAGAAGAAATCTAAAGCGATCAACATAGTTTGATTTGCATTCCTTCTCACCATGCCTGTTCTTGTCATTACTTGTCACATTATTCTTCTTATTATTATGAATTGTAATTTTCAAGTATTATTTCTGAGTTTCTTTAAACTTCTTTCGTATGTATCTATACCACAATAAAAATAAAGTTGTCCTCTGAAGAGGGGGTAAATTGAGCTGCACAACCAAAATGTGGTATGCACCTGGAAAAAAAATCCTTAAAGATTAGGAGGAATGTACAGTAATTCTATCTTTAAGATAAAATAAGATAAGATAAGATAAGAAAACATGTATTAGTCTCACAATGGAGAAATTCCAATTCACAGCAGCAAAGTTATGAAAGGAAGAAGTAGAAGGACAAAATATAAGAGCTGCTGTAAAGGCAGCCACTCTCGGGGCCATCTTGTAGTCAAAATAACAAAATAATACAACACAACACATAAGACACAGTCATTCAATCTTAACCACTTTTCTGCATCCTCTTTTGTTGTATGCAGCACTAGAAATGTATATATTCTGACCAACTAGTTAATGTGTTGAGGTCTTGTGGCAAATATGGCATGTTCAGAGTGCTCTGATTAGCTCTGACTAATGTGTCCGTAATTCAGAACAGACGCTACAATCTGGAACAGGACATTGTGTTTCATAAAACACACACGGTAACATGTGTGTGCTAATGTTAGCATCAAAGCACGATTGCCCCTATGCATCAGCCAAAACCTGCTTCCTTTTTAGATGCTTGTCTCTTAGCACTGTGCTGCCATGAACGGGAGGTTTTCATCATATTATGTATTTTGAAATGCGCCCAAACTATTAGACTCTGTTGCTAACCCGAACCAAGACATGACACTGCATTACCCACAATGCTTCTGTTTACGTCAGGGATGCCCTGCAGTACCGCTACTACGCTACTTTCTTTCCCTTCTCTCCAGGTTCTGCCAGAGCTGTTTGCAAAAATGTCTGCGTCCACAGAAACCGGCATGTGCCGTGTGCCGGGCTGCGCTCGGCCATTGTACTAAAGCTGTGGAGCTCGAGGCCCTGATCCAATCATCTGTGGCAGCGTGCAAAGGGTGTGGAGCGCAGGTATGCTTTGTTTGAATTAGGACTTTCAATTTGGCCTTACTAGTGTGCTGTGGACAGTGGCGCCTCTGTTTTGAAGTAAGAAAATAAAAACGGCCTTGCTCCTACCGGTTCATACAGTGAAGGCGTTCAAAGTCTGTGTCCGTCTCACAGACTACACACAAAAGTCAGAACGCGTGACAGGTTAAATCCTCACTGTATAAATTAAACAAATATGTAGTCTGGATGTGTGCTTTGCAACGTTAACGACCATCCAACTTAACTAGCTCTATAAGCTTTATCAAGGACTACTTTGCATCGAGCTCGCTCCCACTCACAAAGGTGCTCACGACCTGCTCAACATTTTAGCAACAGAGACCGCGTGCTTAACTGCCTCTTGATGCACTAAATGTTATTTGCTACAAATTCCTAAATGTAGGCATCCTATCAATCTATAAAAGCTGACATATCTAGAAGAATGGAACCCAAATGAAAATTCATTCCAGTTGGTTTCATTTCTATTGGAATACAAGGCTCTATGTTTAGCTGCCTCATGATTATCTTTGCTTTTAATCCGTATAGGATATTTGCAAACAGCTGCTTTGACTTGGAGAAAATAACTATCCATGTTTCTCGGTAGGTTGTGACATGTTACAGAGCAAAATAGTAACTGAATCATAACTTGTGCCGTTTCTGCATGATTTGAAGCACTTCTGTTTTTGAATAATGAAGTGATAGTGGAGTCGCAATGTTTTCCTCAGAATCCTTATGGTGCACGGTGGAACAGATTTTTTCGCTGAATTGGTTATCACAGCAACCCTTTTCGCAATGGGATTATTCCGAGCAAAAGTCATTCTTGTCCACCCTGAATCACTTTCAGGCTAGGGACGTGGACTCAAGTATTGCATTAAATCAACGCTGAGACAAGCGACTCCTCCAGGTGAGCTCGTCCCACAGTCAGCTGACTGATTCACAGAATGACGGTCTATCATGTTGCCATCATCTATGCACGCTGATTCGCCGAATGAGGATTTCATCACTTTCTCGTACTTCGCAGCCAATCGTCTGACTCAAATGTCCTTTGTTTTCGAGGCAGTATTAATGCTCAATTTAAAATTGCTCATTGTGAAAGCAACATTGCTGATCATATTGACAGTGACATACGTCGCTCACCCCTCTTGTGAAAGCAACATTGCTGATCATATTGACAGTGATATACGTCGCTCACGTACCTCCTGGGGAGTGTTCATGATCTGGCCACCTGTTGTGAAGGGCTTTTTCCTGTCCTTTCTGTCATCCACCACACTTGTTTTCCATGACCTTTTGGTGTTGCTGAGCTCACCAATCCCTTCTCTCTTTTTTAAGAATGTACCAACCTTTTGATTTGGCCGCAACTAATGATATTCTCGGTTTCTCAGACTTTTTTATGTATTTATTTTTCAAATTGTCAGTCTAATGATCGCATGCTTGATTGATTATGGCAGCTCTTTGGACTTGATGACCTAACCAGAATCCCAATGAATAGACCCTACTTGAAATTAACTCCAGGCCTTGTATCCGCTCCTTGTAACTGAAATGAATAGTGAATGACGCACACTAGAACAGCTGACAACACCTGACAAGCTAATTGTCCAATGAATTGTGGTCATTTTTAAAAGGTGGAGGCCTCAAATTACCGTATTGGCTCGAATATAAGACGGCCCTGATTATAAGACCCTCTTTTTCAAAACTCAAGTTTGAAAAAATACTTTTTGAACACCAAATTAATTTTTATACAGAAAATAATTACAGTACATCTGAAACAAATGATTATAACAATATATTTGAGAAAAAAGCATGTTATTTTGCCTCATTCAAATCTTAATATCTGAACATCGAAATATGTAAACTAAAGTGCAATCACATTCGTAAATGAATGGCTTCTGGTTTTTGAAATGTAAATTACATCATAACTTCTCCTCAGCTGCCGGTTAACCTGGCCGATCTTCGACCCATTTTTCTCCAGATTGTTGCTACGTTTCTCCATTTTCTGTTATCTCTTCTAATATTTTCTTCTCTTTTCTTTCTAACCGCTAGGGTGGGCAATCCCAGTCCTGGAGGGCCGCTATCCTGCATGTTTTCCATCTGTCCCTGTTGCAACACACCTGATTCAATTGTTCAGGCCTCGACAGAGCTTGCTGATGATCTGATCATTTGAATCAGGTGTGTTGGAGAAGGGACAGATGGAAAACATGCAGGATAGCGGCCCTCCAGGACTAGGATTGCCCACCCCTGGTCTAGACCCTGAATATAAGACGACCCCCACTTTTTCAGTCTTATTTCAATGCAAAAAACACCGTCTTATATTCGGGCCAATACGGTAATGCTCAGAGTTTGCATTTGAAGTGCATCTTGTTTCATTTCAAATCCATTGTGGTGTTGGACAGAGCTGGAATGCTGAAAATTGTGTCGATGTCCAGATATTGATGGACCTGACTGTAAGTTGAGAGCAAAAAAGATCATTTATTGTTCAGAATTACCTGTTGAAATTATTTTCAAACACAAACTTACACACTTTCATGTTGCAAGTACTTTTCAGAGTCCCTTAGAAACTGAGGATGACCATGACAACTGCATCCACAAGAAGTAATTTCAGTCAAATTAAATATCACACTTGAATAAAATGTGACCACACCACCACTTATCACTGATCTCCTCATCTCTTCTTAGCAACATCAACAGTTTGTCTTTTTAGGAAATGGGAGAATGCAGACAAGTGCAACTATAACCGTTTTCTAGCTGTCTGGGACCCACGAGTTGCATATTTTTTTTAAATGTACGACTTCTGTGTAGATGAGGTGGGGGAGTAAATAATGCGGTAACCGTATGATGCAAGAATCAAGTGTTGCTGTGTCGTCTTCGTCTTTAGGTCGGCCTTTCTCAGATGAGACTCCACACGGGTGCTTGTCCAAAATACCAGGAGTACATTGAAGAAGGAGTTCGGACCACTGCCCAGAGCCAGCCTGTTATCATCAGGTCAAGAAATAACACAACAGTCCTGTCTCAAATACCACTTGCGGTGTCTTTTGCAGGCTGTTTTAAATTTGATCATTTAGAATAGCTTTTCAGCACAGAGAGGGGGGATTAACGATAGCCATATAGCAATTCTAAGCCAAATTAAAGTTTCGATAGTGCCATCAGGCAAATGCTGAAGGTTTGTGACAAAGGCAGACAAGCCTTGTTCTAACAGGAAGTACAAAAGAATGCCGTGTTATGTTATGCTTCTTGATGGCGCCGATAACTCTCACTGATGCATTCGACTGCCCGTAGCCAAAGATAAAAGAAAAATATCACTACCATATTCCATCCATCCATCCATTTTATGATCAGCTTTATCCTCACAAAGGTCGTTGGGGGTGCTGGAGCCTATCCCAGCTGTTTTCGGGCAGTAGGCGGGGGACACCCTGAACCGGTTGCCAGCCAATCGCAGGGCACACACAGACGAACAACCATCCGCGCTCACATTCATACCTAGGGACAATTTAGAGTGTTCCATTAACCTGCCGTCCATGTTTTTGGAATGTGGGAGGAAACCGGAGTACCCGGAGAAAACCCACGCAGGCACGGGGAGAATATGCAACTCTACACAGGGGGGCCAAAGCCGGAATCCAACCCTGCACCTCTGCACTATGAGGTCGACGCGCTAACAACTGGACCATCGGGCCGCCACACTATAATATTGTATTTTATAAAAATATACCGTACACCATTGTTTTTCAATCTTTTTCGAGCCAAGGCACATTTCTTTCATTGGAAAAATTCCGCGGCACACCACGACCTGAAAATGTGAAAAAAACTTACGCTAACAATTAAGTGTGATATTGTTACTATAAGCGTTTTTTTAACATTGAAAATTAACGCAATATTATAACACATTGAATAGGAATCAAATCAACATCAACATTTGTTGCATTAGTTGTAATGGCAAGTAAAATATAGTCAATTAGAACTTGAACTTGCTCAGGGTCGGATTTTTTTTCTGTGTGACAGCCGGTTCTTTTTCTACCGGTCGTTTGCGCTCTCCCGCAATATTGTACCAATCCAGGGGTGTCAAACTCATTTCACATGGTGGGCCACATACGGCCTCGGTAGATGTCAAGTGGGCCGGACCATTAAAATGATACCATACTTTGCTATAAATAACCAAAACAATGTCTTTCCTTTGTTTTGGTATAAAGAAGCACAAGAACATTAGGAAAATGTTGAAATTTAATGAACATATCTTTTACAAAATATTTCATGAAGCACCTTACATTTCCTTCGACAAATGTGCAATTTACTTTTATCATTCACATATATGCAGTGCAACTGATCTCACTGTTGTACAAAGGCACAAAACTTGAACAATTAGAATTTAAAAATATAGTCATGCATTTTAAGATTAAATGAGATTTATCAAGAAAGGATTTTTTTAAACCATTTACACATGTGCATATGAAATCTAAATGTAACCCCCGCCTACACTTTACAAACTAAAGAGAAAACAGTGTCCCCCCTAGCGGATAATACATGAATTGCATCTTATTAAAAATATTCGTTCCGTGTCTTTTATGCATTTTTTCATTTTTAAATTATCCCGTGGGCTTGATCGAACCCCCTCGTGGGCCGGTTACGGCCCGCGGGCCGTATGTTTGACACCATGCTTTACATAATCATCTCGCGGGCCGGATTTAACTCCTTTGCGGGCCGGATCCGGCCCGCGGGCCGTATGTTTGACACCCCTGCACCAATCCCTTTTCCCATCTTGAGTCTTTGTATAATTCCAACATCATTCAAATGACTTTTCTGCTGAATGTGTCGCTTGAGGTAGTCCAGCTTCCATAGAGTCCGTATTTTTCCAAGCAAGCTTGAGCTTTGCTGCATGTTTTGCGGAGCACAACTTTCTCACTCGAAAAAGAAAATATCTCACCCAGTTTCATTCACTGCTTGTTCTTCTATTTGCACATACTCCGACAGCCATTCCAACTTAAAAGCACCGCAGTTCATTCTTATTTTGGTTTGGAGAGTCGATGTATCACGTTCGCCGCCCGGTCGTTTCGCCATGATAAAGGATTAGCATTAGCGTCACTTATCGCCGCCGCACTGTTATTGTTATGGAGCAGAGAATATGCGCTCGTACTGTCAATGCCCTGATTGGCTGCATAGCGTCATTGCATCGTATCGTGTGATTGGCTGGACACCTGTCACTCACTGAATTACACAGCAAATTGATAGAGAAAAAAAGTTGCATATCTCATTCATTTGCAGTGCGTTCACTATGCTGGATAGGTTTTCTTGTGGGCTGAGAGTGTGCGACCCGTGCGCACTTGCGCAGCTTAGATGGAACATTGGTGCCCTTGCATCTCCGGTAAATGTAAATCTAAATGAAAGATACCTTTCATTGTTATGCCTCACGTCGGAGACTTCGCTTCTCTCGAAGCATAAGGCAATTTCCTAGCTGCTGCTGCTCCCTACCGGTATGGAAGAGTACTATATGATTACTCTTCCAGGCGATCGACCGCACAGGCACACATATTGTATAATTTCCCACGGCACACAAGACAATATCTGGTGTGCCGCGGCACAGCGTTTGAAAAACACTGTCGTACAGTGCCTTTAAATGTAATGTAAACTACAAACATCTAAGAGTAACTTTGGAGTACAGAACTCTTTTGCAGTCCTGGACAGTTTGAAAGGTATTTGTTTTCTTCTTGATAATTGTTTATTTTTTATCTTTAATCAATACAATTTTCTTAGTTTAATAACGTAAAAAAATCAATCTGTTATTTGTGATTGCTAAGCACAGTTTATTTAAAAGACACTTATGCAATCTTTAAATTGACCATTCAGCGTGACTTTTTCATAATTGTGGTAACCTCTTATTTAAGGTTAACCATCATATTTTAAAATAAAATGACCTACATTCGGACGTTTTTCCGGTTCCCTATTTGAAGAGCGAAAAAAAAAAATTAACATTCAAGAGATATCCATGGAATGATGCTCGCAATGCAAAGCAAAAGGAAAAAAAAATAACCGCATCTCCAGACCACTGAAATTCTTTCATCTTGTGGTGGCTCAGTGCTGTTACGATGATCAAAAAAAAAAAAGGAAACTGTGGAACAAATCAGTTGTTTGTGTCTTTACAGTCCGGTGCCAAATCGTTACACTTTTACCTGCCCTTACTGCAACTGCCAGAACCTCGATCAAGACGGCCTGGTTGAGCACTGTACTACCCAGCATGCCCGCGATGCACGGCAAGTGGTGAGAAGTCCTTTTCGCGCCGCCGCACCAACTGCAACTTCGGCACAGCTGAAACGTGATTTATCATTCGCGTCCGTCTAGGTTTGCCCCATCTGTGCCTCCATGCCGTGGGGAGACCCAAACTACCGGAGTACCGACTTCTTCCAGCACCTGAAGATTAGACATACTTTTTCATATGATACCTTTGTTGTAAGTCGTTGCTTTCACCGTGCCGGTGCTCGTGTCGACTCCAATCCGAATAACAGGCCTCATCGTGTTGTGCGCAGGATTACTCTACAGATGAGCACACAATGATCCAGGAGGCTTTACAACGCTCCCTTCTGGATAACTGAAGTGTGGAGAAGAACAATCTGGAAGAGGAAGGTGGCAAAAGGGACGATGGGGATGTGATGTCTTCAAAAGGCACAGCAGCACGCTTGTACGGTCATGAGAATGGTGGATGGTTAATGAGTTTCACATAAGTTTTTAAACCATGACTTTTGAGGTTTATTCTGACAGAAATAAACCGCGCGGCAGACTTGAGGAGCATATTGTTTGATTGCTGGCGTCGTCGTCTCATATCATTCGATCCAGTGCAGCCTATTGAATATTGACGAACCAATAGAGCAGTTCACTAGTGAATGGCATAGTGTCATCAAACCTCTGATTTGCAAATCACATTCCTTGTTGTCGGTACAAGGGTTGGGTACTACCTGTAGATGGCTAACTTGCCAGCAAACCTGACTTCGCTGAAGAGTAAACATTAATAATATATGGGAATTTCACACTTAGAGTTGTTCAAAAGGTATGAGGAGGATCTTTTTCCTTTCATGTTTTTTTTTTTTAAATACCTTTTGTGCAGTGGTGTAGTGGGAATTTTTTAAGTGGGTGTACGCGATTCTGGGATGTTCTATATATACATACAGAACATCAATCATAGGCTCCAACACCAGTTGAACTAACGTTAAATTTAATGTTTTACTACTCCAAAATAATCACAGGCCAACTTTATTAAGCATAACTCGCATTAGAACAATGATCAACAAACATTTCAATAAAAATTGAATGTGGCGTCGGGAGAAGTGGGTGGACGGCGTACCCCCGCGTACCACTCCCACTACACCCCTGCTTTTGGTGTTTAGTGTGTGTGTGTGTGTGTGCGCGTGTGCGAGTGTGTGTGTGTGTGTGTGATATGCAAAAGAAATACGAGATGTTTTCTCAGAATATTTTTCCCCTGTCATTGTGCCAGTTAGTCTTTTTCCCCAGTTCCAAAATCACAGGGCTAATGGTTCACTCAACTAACTGAATGCAAGTGCGCCGTACTAGCAGCCCCCGTGGTTATTTTCATGTGGCGAATCCTTGCGCGTGTATTTTGGCCACTGGAGGGCAGTGTCGTCCCACTCTTCCAGGCCAGTGGACAGTTGATACCCCACTTAAATGTGCTCAACTGCTGAAGTAGTCTGACTACAACATCCATACACGTGCAGTTATTGGTCTTGCAGAATAACAATTGTTTCACTTGTACTTGTTTTATATAGGAAATCAAAATGTTTCTCACTCTTGGTTTGTTTTGTCATGTGGACCACTTAGATTGACAGTTCACACTTCATTACTGCCAAATGGGCTGGAAGTTTGAAAATAAACAGTAGGCCAGTCTTGTGCTTCCCTATAAGCGGCAGCAGATGGTTACACGACTTTCAGTTTAATATCACCTGATGTCAATGTTATATGTCTTAACGTCTTGTTTTTGTTTTGTTTTTTTTTGCTTTGCTGTACACTATTGTTTTCCAATGACTTGTATCATGAACAAATCTATCAAGAGGTTATAGTCACTCTGCACACTGCACAATAAACCCAGATGAAGTAGCCGTCCAGATTTGTTTATTCAATGACTTGAGTAGTTACCAGTTGCCATTCAAATGTGGATCAATTTTGTGTTTTTTGATTACCCTTTAAATATATTAATCACACTCCGCTACCGGTGTGACTATTTGCACAACTTAAGGAGGACCCCCTCTGCCTCAAAATAAAAAAATAAATAAATAAAAAAATCACAAAGCGTATTTAAAGCTTGTTTGATTGAGACTATTCATGATGCATTAATTTATTTGCTAAAATGTGTTTCGTACTGCCAGGGTAGTTAGTAGGAGTGTAGAATTGTACTGATCATAGGGAGTGGTGTCAGTAATTTTTTGACTCCATCGTTGATCGAGGATCAGCATGATGCAGCACTGCAAACTACAAGGACAATAATAAACGGATTGTTCAGCATGAACATAGTAGAAAAGAGACAATTCAATATTCAATAGATTGTACATGTTCATAATGTGGCCAGTCAGTGTGTCTCATTCACCTGGACTAGTTTGGTTGAATCTAAAAATGTAATAGGTCACTTCAGTAATTGAAACTAGTCCCATAAATTATATGATGTAGTCGACTTATACATGTGTGCAAGCAACGTTGCCCTCGATTGCTGATTGTGTGTGAACATATAATTATAGGATAATTGGGCAATGGATCTGAAAGTCGACTGCGCACAGTTTGCACTTATTTTCCTGTTAAAAAACAAGAACTTTAATGTTCTCCAATGGCTAAGTGTGTTGCCCAATCTCATTCCAACGGAGCACACCTTTCATTTAAAAGGCCACAAGCAGAGAGTAAACGTGAGGGCCCGATAAAGCATTTTCAGGGTGGACACTACCAGAACTATAACGTGGCCCGCGACAAAAATCAGTGTGGCACCCCTGATCCGGAGTGTTTATTTAACCTACCACACATGTTTTTGGGAATGTGGGAGGAAACCGGAGTAAACACACAAACTCCATACATCTCTCTCTCTCTCTCTCTCTCTCTCTCTCTCTCTCTCTCCCCTCTCCCCTCTCTCCCCCTCCCTCCACTACTGATGTACTTTTAGCTCAAGTCCCTAGAAATGGCTGCAATTCCTGACATCTTGCGTAATTTTTAAGCCTTTAGTCACACCTTGATTGTTTTATTTCAAATCCACTGCGGCATTATATAAAGTCAAAATCATAAAAATTCAGCCTTCCAGACCTGACTGCATCAGACAAAACAGTAGTGCTCAGGGCAGTGCTGTCACACTGACAAATGTGTTGCCTTGATTGTATTTGTTGCACCCAGTTGTGCTAAACATATGATGCAACTTAAGCCCTTTGGTGTGTGTTGTCTATGGGGAGAGGAAACCCTCTCATCTCTGTTCTATTCTATGCAATTATCTTTGCTAAATGATATTACACTTTCTCACCTAGCACTGCAGAGAGTCTCACCCGCCGAACTTCTTGATGTAGCCCCCCTTTCTAGTTTTGCTCTCGGCAGATAGAGGGGAGACGTTAGCTGTGAGAGAACTAACGAGATACTCCAATGCTCCTGGGCAGGAAGGAAGTGGAGCCGAAAAACACAGCAGCGAGAAGTCTTTCTTGTCTGTTTGGTGGCGGAGCTAAAAATGGAGAAGGGTAGGGAATAGGAAGAAAGACAGGAAAAAAGGAAGAGAAGTGAACACATTGAATAAAAATTTCATAAAGTTCAGTGTGCAGTGTCTTTGATGCAAGCCTTCGCTACTGTGTGGAGTCTGCAGGCTCTGAGGAGGCACCAATTAATGCGACATGTAGCCGGAGGCCTGCTGCAAGAGGTGTGTCGTCGCCCCCCCCCCCCCACACCACCGCCCCCGCCTTTTTTTTTCACTCTACATCTAAACACCCTTCCTGCACTAACCTTTTGTTGTCTTTCAACACACCTAATTTCCTCCACCTTTTTCTCCTCACATCTTCAACTTGCATGTGACCTTGTGCAATACTTTTGGATTCATGTGGAACCACACTGATGGCCTAATACAGCTGTGGCCGGATGTATTGAACAATTTTTTTCGCTTTGACTTGTGAGAGGAAACTTGAGTTATGATCACTGTATGGTGGCCGTGAAGTCACTTCAACTCACAACGCAATAAGAAGCACTTTGATGAATAGTGAACAATCCATCAAAAAAGTGGCTTCAAGATAAGCTTACTGTCCAACTCAAGAAAAACAAAGCAAGAGAAGAATTTAAAAAAATGACACATTGTGTATTTAAAGCACTCACATAACATTGCCTTGGGAAAGTCTGCTTAGCATAATGCCAACAATGCAAAAAGATATTGACATGTTAACAGATCGCATCGATAGTCACGGTTTTAGAAGCAATGCATACAAACACAATTGAGGAACATGTAGACAGATAATATAACGATTCCCACATATACACACACACACACACACACACACACACACACACACACACACACACACACACACACACACACACATAAAAAAGTCAATTAAAACTCAGGAATCTGTTGTGAAAACAGACAAATAACATTACTGATATTTTCGATTATAATACTACTTTTGAGCTTATCCACATTCACCCAATTCCAAGGCCCGATGAGCCTTTGCAAATATTTTATTCTTGACTTTAAAAATTAAGAAAATGTAACCCTTTCATGCACAAATAATGTTAACCTACATCAGGATTTTTTTTTTCTCAAATGTCTATTTTTCTCAAATGTCTTTATTAGTCTTTAGGCATGAAAAAAAAATACCGGCAGTGGATGTCAACACACATAAGGGTCCATTGTCATGGTTGATGCACAACTGTGACATTAAGATTTATGAAAATAAGAGAAAACAACATTCGAATAAATGTCCACTTTAGTAACTGCTGTCCCACTGACCAGGGTGTAATCCATCTTTTGCCCAAACCCAGCTGGCATTGGCTCCAGTGCCCCGCAACGCCGAACAGGCAAATAGGAATAGAAAATGGTTGAGCGGATGGTACAGTATTTTATATAACTAATTGTAGCAGGAAAGTGGGGAAGTTAAAATAACAAATTTACCGGAGGCTTGATAATTTCAGTGCTTGGGGGGCCAGATTAAAGAACACAGTGAGCCATATGTGGCCCGCAGCCAATAGTCTGACCACCTCTTTTCTATAATATGCAGAAACTGTGACAAGCGGCAGATTCTCTTCAAATGGCAGAAAGTTCTCTGCATGTCTCTCTCCTTGTAATTTTGCTGAGCAGGTATCTGCCACAAGGGTGCAGGCCTTCTAAGAGGAGCGCTGGGAGTTTGTTCACCGCAAAATTCCTCAAAGTCAGGAGAAATCGGAAGAGCTCGGGAATCTTGCTACCCGGGCGCTGCAGCGAAGTTGGTGCTCTCAAATGTTTGAACAGAAAGTGCCAGTGGCTTCCCCAACTTCAATACTAGATTCTGCACCAACTCCTCTTCCGCCTATAAACTTATAACGGCCTCCCCCCTGCTTCAACCACACACACACACACACACACACACACACACACACACACACACACACACACACACACACACACACACACACACACACACACACACACACACACACCCTTGTGCATGTTGCTAACCCACGAGCAACTCGTCCCAACTTTCGTTGAAAAAAGACCTGTAACAAAATTCGCTCTGTATCAGCTAAAGAGCAACTTGTGTTGATGTTTACAATAATTTGGGCAATTATCGTTTTTGTATATCCTTTCGAATAAGGGATTGCAAAAGATGAGTCGTCCTTGAATTGTGACTTTTGGAGACTTTTGTGGGGTGGAAGGATATGGGGGAGGTTTAGATGTTTGAAAAGTTTCCAAAAATCCATGCTGTTGCAGAAATGGCAACCATTTTTATAATTATTACTTTTAAAAATATCCTTCCCAATAAGAAATTGGAAAAAATGAGTCTTACTTGAATTGTGACTGTTGGAGAATTCTGTGGGGGATGGAGAGGGCGGGGGCGTTAGGTGCTTGAAAAGTTTCCAAAAATCCTTGATACTGCAGAAATGTTCCCCTTAAAGTGAAAACGAACATCAATGATTCATACAGCTGTCAAGAGAATTGCTAATCATTATATTACCTAGTTATTTATTTATTGGAGATCCGTACTGCCGCTGTACTAATATTTGAAAGTTGAGTCCTCTAGGGTGTAAGCACAAGTGGTGTTGTGGGGTGGGGGCAACGTCCCATGTGGGTGTCACAGTGGAATAGCGGGCCGAGTGAGGCGAAAGGGTCGAAGTTTTAGTCCCCCTCCCTCTCTTTACCCCAGCAGACCCGGCAAGATGCGCATGTATGCGTGTGGAAGTGAGCGAGCCCCGCAGCTATTATTCTCCCATTAATTTTTCCATTTGAAATCAAACCTCGGCGGGCCTTCATGGGGGACTCAGAAGAGGAGGAGGAGGAGAGGACGAGCGTACTGATAACCTCATCGCGAGGGGGTTGAACAAATGTTGGCTGTAGCAGCCGGAATGTCCAACAGGGGAGGCCATTACTCTTTCAAATGAGGAAAACCCTCTACAAAGTGTTTCCTCTTTCTCCAAAGTGGTTTAGGAAATATCCAGAAACCTTTTTTACGGGAGGTTGAGATGAGGCATTTGGGATATATTCATTTGGAGAGTGGAATTAACTGGATGTGTCGAGTAATTTATATAAACACACCCATGAAGAATTTCTTTTGTCATAAAAAAAAAAAAAAAACAATGCAGGGAAACCAATCAATACACAAAGACAGTGATTCTCAAAGTTTGGTACGAGTACCACCAGTAGTACACAGACTCTCTCTTCGTGGCATGTATGTGCACACACAGTTTTCAACATTTAGAATGTGCAATGTAATCAAATATTACAATGAAGCTTGTAGCTGTAGTTATTTTTTTTAACTTTTTTTTGCTTTTCAACTAGATTTTTTAAGTACAGTTGTATTTAACTTTGAAGTACAGCACAATGCATTTGCAGTTCATCTTTGAGAACTATATTATTCAAAGCACTAAGTGCAATTTGATATCAATTGTATGTGCATTGTAACTGAATGAATATTAAAGTACGGTAGTTCACCTCTGCCTCATTTTCATGACTACTTAAGCATATTATGTCATTGTAGTTGAGCGTTGGTACTTGGAGAGTTCAGTATTTTTGAGGTGATACGTGGTGCTCAATGTTAGAACCACTCTCCTCTAAAATCAGATTTACCTTATTTGTGAATTACATCATATAATTCTGCTCTTTAATGAATGATAACTGCAGTGGCAAATCAAAACATGTTGTGATCTGAGCTGGCTATTGGAAATGATCTGCGGAACAGATGGAGAAATTCACAGTGCATGGAAAAGCTGTTGCCTCAAGTGCCGTTTGTGTGGGATTGAATGATGTCGAGTGCAGGGAAGAAATTCTCCCCGATTTGCATAAAATCACTCTGATTTAACCAAGAATTTATTTATGCTATCCCAATTCATAAATTTAAATGCCAATGTGTTTTGCATCCCTAGCGACGCAGTTATCAGAATAGATGACAGTCATGCACTTTCTACTTGAAGTGTTCAAATTTCTGCTGATCACTAAACTTCTCAAACCAGCCTCACACCCTCCATGTTTTCATTCGCTCGGAGAGGACCTGTTGACCTCCATTCCTCCACATCCACTCTACCCACATCCTTGCGTGCACACCGGCTCAATGAGTCTCCTTCAATTCCAATCAGCATGCTCCACCCCGCTTTCTCCATCTTTCTTTGCAAAAAGCGCCAGCGCTTGCTAATCTGTCAATCACAGCCTGTCCCGTTGTCGCGCTGACGGGAGGTCCACGACGGTGGGCCCGGCACCTCTGGTGGCTCGCTGCTCGGAGAAGCTTGATGATTAACCAGGCAGGTAGTGAGTCAAAGTGCTGACAGCAGAAACACACTGACAGTTGATTTGGAAGACAATGGGCCCGCTCCCGCTATTTAACTTGTCAGGGCAGTCAAAGCATCTTTTGCATTAACCCACGTGTTCATATCAGGAAAGATGCAAGGCGGAGAAGTTCGTTTGCAACATTTTTAAATGCGGATGAAAAAAAAAAAAGATTCGTTCACTGAGAAAGTTGAGGGTACTGTTGTAGTTGGGCTATCAGTGTGGGTAGAATGGGGAAACCTCATGGCTTTCTGCAAACGAGGATGCATGGCAACACGGAATAGGAATCTTAGAGCCATCCGTATGGTCTAACGTGTTGTTTCCATACTCATATTCAGTCAAGGCACATATTTCACATTAGAAAAATGTCACAGCACACCACTATTGAAAAATGTGAGAAAAAGTACATCTACGGAAATAATTATGCGATCGTCACAATTTACGAACACATTTCCTTACTTGTGGTGAAGTGATTGCCTGTGTAGTTTAATGCCAGGCTATTGTTTTAATATTTTCTTGGAAGAATGGCATCAGGCAGGTTAACTGGCCCTCCTGCCATTACGACATTGACAAAATTCACTTAGGTCTGTAAACACAACCACAATAGATATAAAATGAAAGGTGTCAGATGTGCTTTAATGGTAGAATTTCATCTTGAATTTGAGGATATTTACATCCAAATTAGGTGAACGGTGTAGAAATTACAACCGTGTATAGATGTGCTGCCCACTTTTGAAGGAACCAAAAGCAACGGGACAATTGACCGCTCAGTTGTTTCATGACCGGGTGCACATATGCAAGTCTCAATGGAACAGTTTCACTTGTAGTTATTGATGATGTGACTACTGAGAAAAGTTGCAGAGTGAGTTCTGATTTGGGGAATGTGTTTATCTGCTCATTTTCAGCCAAATGTGTCAGAACGCATTGGATGGCCGGTGCAGTAGTACAATGTCCCAATGCATACTGTGAGAGCAACCAAAGAGTTTTTGAAGGCAGAGAAGTGGAACGTTTTGCAATGACCGAGTCAATCACCTGAACTGAATCCGATTGAGCATGTTGAGCCAAAAAGATTTGTGTCCATGTCCCACTATTTACCGATCTGAGTGTACTTGTTCCACCTGTCACTATATAAGACTGGCACCGAAAGATGAACAAAGCTACACCATTTTTAGTGCATAAATTATTAATTTCCACACCAATTAAATTCAATTGAATGATTTCCCAAACTTGACAATGTCTCACGCCACACTAATGTCTCAGTGATTAGTAATCACTACTCTAACACTTCCCAATTATTAACCGAGCCTGCAGTGTACCATTCATATTCAAAAACTTTTTCCCTCCCTCCACTTCCTGTGTTTTGTGTCTTTACATGATGGAATGGACGACGCTGGCACATCTGTCAGTCAAAGCCCACCCCCCCATCCTGCTCCGTCGTCAGCCGTCCATGCAGCTTCACTCAATCCAGAACCTCCTTAGCTCAATGAGTAACTAACCCGCAGGTATTGAATCAAACTTGCTGACAAGCAAGTGGAGGGGACAAGAGGGGTGGGAAGATAGGGACTGTGTAGGTGGATGTAGAGAAAGACATAAAGGGAGGGAGGAGGCTGGGGATGACAATCACATCATTTTGTGGCCCACCTTGGTGACGTAACCTTTAACTTTGCAGAGAAAGATGGCTCGCCTTTCCTGTTCTTCCAGTTCCCCCCCTGTCATTTCTCCCACTCTAAATGGCACCCTTTGATGGGCTGTCCCTCTGCCTCATCTCATCTCCTTAGACGGTTGCTGTCAGCGCTGCCATCACTGGCCAGCTAAACATTAATGACTTTCTCGCCTGACAAGTGTTGGCGGGACAAAAGTGAGGTGAAAGGGATACTTGTGGACAAACCAAGGAATGAAAAGGAGAAGTGATGGCTTTATCTGCTTGACAGATTCCCTTTGGTCTCTCTGAACTTGCCTATACGTATTTGTGCTATCAGCAGATTCTGGGCTCCACATGACTGTTTTATTGCCCTGTTTTTCCTCCCCGTTTTAGAGATGGATCCCTTTGTATTGCCATTGCCCCTCATCCTTCCTACTGGCATATCTGACATTCCTTCAAGTATGTGTGCATGTCGGTGTGCGTTTTTACCAGCATGTGTGGGCTCATGTGCACTTCCCTTGGACACTTTTTTGTGTGTCTTGGAGAACGCATCCTGGACTTTGATGCTGCTGCTGGCAGTGGTGATGGGGGGGGGGGGGGGGGGGCGTCACAGGGAAGAGTCAGCCCAGAGGGATGTCCTGTGAGCGGAGATGAGGATGAAGTGAGGAGAGGAGGGAAAGGAGAAACAGCATGGTCTGATGATCGGGATATACTGTACGGCATGAGGACAAACAACGCGAGGCCAGAGAATTAAGGCATTTAGTAGGGCACGGAGATCACGCTGGATTTCATCAATGGTGTTGCTCAGCCACGCCTCTATTGCCACTGTCGTCACTTCTTGCTTGTTCTCGGGGCATTTTCTTTTAAAGTGAAATATATGCTCACTTGGATCCATGTCAGGTAATTGAATTAGCTAATGCTTAACAGTCCACTTGTAGGCCTTCAAAAACACCTTTGATACTTTCATGGTATACAATACAATACAATACAATACAATACAATACAATATATATTTATTGATACAGCGCTTTCACAACAGCTTCAGCTGTAACAAAGCGCTTTACAGAACAGTTAACATGCTTTGGGTCACTGTCCATTTCCACGGTGAAGTGCCATCCAATGAGTTCTGAATCATTTGCCTGAATATGAGTAGATAGTATTGTCCAAAACCTGCTGCTTTTTATTATTATTTTTTTTTAACCACAATGGAACCTGTTTCATTGGCAGCTATTCATGCCCACCTGGCCATGGAAGAGCTGAGCAGCCATGAATTTTGGTCTTTTTGAAAGTTGAAGTCATATTTACAAACTGTTGTAATTTCTACACCATTCACCTGATTTGGATGTAAAGGCCCTCAAACTATGCCGGAGGTCAATCGTTAAAGCACATTTAGAGCCAAAATTATGATAACTGTGTCCCTGTCTTCATATTTATGGGCCAGCCTGTATACCAGATCAACAATGGAGCCTCAATCCTGATTTGAACTCAGGTCTATTTGTTTATAATGTTCCTGTCTTAATTCTGCTGAGTTGCTACCTCCGGACTCCAGTGGCTTGTGCAAAACCTGCTCAGGGTCCCATATCGCCCAGTGGGTTGTCACTCAGGCCAGTAGCCTCTCTCGCTTGGTCTCTTTTGAAAGATTAACTCCTCCAGCTCAAGGGAGTCAATGGCTAATGCTGAGTGGACACAGCACAGTTCCGGCTTCACATTGCACACATTTCGGAAGTCTGACCCTTTCAGGGGATTACGTTGCCACTCCACCATGAACACTTTCAACTCTATGCATATTAGCCTTTTGTCAAACTTTGGTTGCTTGTGTGTCTTCCAACCAGCATTCCTTTACTGGAGAGCCACAGGACTCCTGAGGTGAAGCTAGCCACTCGCCTGGTTTCTCCCCAGGCAGCTTCTATCTTCTCCGGGTTCTCGGAGCAATGATTAACCCTGGTTCTGATCAATGCTTTTGCTGACTCTGATTCATCACTGGCACCTTACAGCTGCCATGTAAAGGAAGCGTCAACTCTGTGCTACTTGTGACAGCGCATACCCACTCCATCAGTTTCACAAGGCTGCACATGCACACGCATAGGGGTGGCCAGACTAACAGGAGCATGTGACAATGCCATGTCACCTAGCTTTTAAAAATATCTCCAGTACTGCAATTTGAATGATTGTCGATTGATCGCCCATGTGCCGTTACATGTCCCACTTGTTCCTGCTGCTCTGTCCATCCTCTCGTCCATCTTGCCCAATATTAAACAACCGTCGGTAATTTTGTTTTTGTAGCGAGCCCTCTTTTTGCTCCATTATTCCAGACGGCCATAGAGAGAATGAGATAAATATAGGGGACAAAGCGAAAGGAGGAACCAAGAGAAAGATTGACATCGCTTGTCACCCGCTGGTGCTTTACCTTGACAGCAGGGGAAGCCCTGATTTCCTGAAGATGACAAGATGCACAATGGCTGGGTGTTCTGTCAGCACATCCTTCTCACACGGCCCGGTTAATGATTCTGCAGCCGCAGCCGAACTGGAAAGTGGAATGAACCCAGGGAGCCACTGGGAGGAAAAGGAGGTTGAGTGGCTGGCATTCTCCTCCATTTAAGGTGTCATTACAGCCGCATTAGAAATGATGGTGTGGTTTGTCGTTTTAATTGCCCTCGGTCTGAAATCTTCATACTCCACTAGTTGTTAGTGAGGCAAAACAAAAAAAGAACATGTCACATACGTTTCACTGTCAGCCACATTATTAGTCATCAAGCTAATATGGCACTGTGGGTAAATTGAATGTTGTGCATTCTCAACTTTAAAAAGATTAGAAGCGATCTCAGGGGACTGGTATGACCTCAGGCTGAAGGCTGCGGACCGTGTAAGGATGAGTCAAAGAATAATTTATTGAAGTACAGTAGGTCAAATAAATGAAATGAAACCCAAATGAACAAAATTAAATGAATCAGAACTAATAGAATAATCAGTAGAGTCATTCGTGTAGTGAATGGAAGATGTATGCGAGGGTGTTGAAAAGTGCAAACATGTTTTAACGTTAACAAAACACAAGCCCAAATAAGGATGGGAGTGCTCTGTCCTGTTGCCAGGTTGGGGCAGCTGAGGCTTAGGAGAAAATGCGACATGTGCTCCAAACATAATTTAAATGGGACTCGGACTCCGCAGGTGTCTCAAGTCGGGGCAGACATGGCACCTCCAAAAGGATCTCAGCATCTCAAACCTCGATCACTTAATATTTGGTAACACACCCTTTCGGGCAAAAAAAAAACAAAAAACAAAACTGAAATCCATCACTTCCTGTAACCGTCAACAAGTTTCTTCCACCTTTCTTTTGTGCCCTCCTTTCCTTTGTCAACGACTCCGAGTCTCTCCGATTTGAAGGGCGCCTTTTCTGCTCTTTTGAGATCTCACCACAAGTGTTCTGTGAAATTGTGATCTGGACTGACCGTTGGCCACTTCAAAACTCTCCGGCGCTTTATCTGAAGCAATTTTGTGTGCTTTTGGAAGTAGGATTTGGTTCATGGTCCTGCTGTAAGACCCATTACCTCTGATACTAGGCCCTATACATTGCCACACAAAATTCTTTGGTAGTTTTCAGATTTCATCGAGGCATCCGGTACCAGAAGCATCAAAGCAAACTCCAAACATCAGGTGAATCACTCCATACATTTCTTTGCTAATGCAAAACAACTTTGTGAGTTTTTTTAATTTCAATTCAGAAATTTTGTTTTTGTTGCATTAAAAAAAAAAAAAAAAAAAGATTTGGCAATATGTGTTTTTTATTGGACATTATAATCCTTCCCACATTCTTGTTGTTATTATGATCCCAGGAGCAACTTAATACAATAGGGCTACTGTAAAAGCGGGAGGCGTGTCTGAAGGTTTCATGTTTCCCCCCTATAGGAACTGCACCCCGGGAGTTGGTTAAAGTATTAACCTACTGCTATGTAACAATATTGCTGACTGTTGTGTGGAAACAGGAGGGATCAAAGTTATCATGTCGAGGACAAAGGTGCCTTTCACTCGGCCTGTACAGCCTGTCCTCTCTGTCTTAACCAGCCCATTCGGAGGAGCCACCCAGAGCAGCGCTTGAGACACTCCCATCCTTCTCCTTCTTCTCCTCTCGTTTTCTTATTTCCCTCTTTGATTTCACACATCCTTCTCCTACTTTTCTGCACTCCTTCCTTCATATTCTATCGAATCATCTGTTTCGACCTGGGATGTGACCCTTTTTTTTTCTTGCCCTGTACACCTCACATCCTCCTTTACTTGTCCATCCATCTCGGCATCGCTCACCTGGCGGAATAATCACATCCACATTTGATAAGGCTGGTTAGGTGGGTCATAAAAAGTTGATGCTTGTGATGCTGGAGCCTCATTTATTATCTGTGCTAATGTAGCAGTATGGAGAGGGACCAGAGGGGGATAAGAGTGCAAGAGGTTGGGGAGGGGAGGGGGGAGAGGCCACCACATTAAGAGATCATTACCCGTCTATCGGCTCTGTCCCTCGCTTTCAATGCTACATAAGTCCTCTTTATGCTTTATGGCCTCGATGAGGCCAGAGCTTTCTGTATTTAAGTGTTCCATAGCCACTAAGAGTTCAAGATGCTTCATGCACAGGACGTTGTTGCCATTCTCTAACCACAGAACTATTGCTTGTAGCTCTAATGCTTGCTTCTGTGCTGTTTACCTTACATTTATGTCCATGCATTGGCTTTCAATGTGCATTATATAGACTAGGGTGCAATTAGAACAATTGCAACAAAAACATACCATAGTTGCTTGGCAGGTGAGTGAATTGTATCAGTCGGAACTCGGGGTGTTGTCGGTCCTAAGATATGTTTTGCCATTTTTTTTGCCACACAAGTAACACAAATCATTTTGAATCCTCCCTTCACTTTAATCAAGAGCGTTTTTACACCCAGTTACTTGATAGTGGGAATCACCGTTTACAACAAGTCGTCATTTTATTGCATGGTATGCCCATTCCACGATATGCATATGAGATTAGTAATCGCTGTGCTCCCTGGCATTATGGAGGAACTGCCTTTTTACGAAACCCCTTGATTGTGATATCAAATTACGACTACTGTTTTGTCTCTCTTCAATGGAGACTGAAACATTCGATATTTCCAGAGTAAATATTTATAAGATGAGATAAAATATCCTTTATTTGTCCCACATTGGAGAAATTTACAGTCTACAGCAGCAAGATTGGGTAAAAGAAGAAAGAAGAAAAACAAAGTGTTCGCATTCACAAAATAAATGTTACAGTTTCGATGTACACCGTTCAATTAAGTGCAATATAAATATAGATATAGATAAGGTGGCTGTGCTATTTACAATTGTTTTCCACATCATTTTATTTTTTAATCAGCAGCCTGACAGCAGTCGGTAGGAACGAGCGGCTTATGCTTATGTTTCATAATTTCCATCAGATTCTGTGTGTAGGTAGAGGTTGCCAAGCTCATCATAATCAAATATCAATGAACATAAAACCTTTCAGAAATTAGTCGTGTTTGTGCACTTAACATGCTGCAAAACTGCATCCCAAGTCTCGACTAAGGTAGGCAGTAATGTCCTTTTCACAAAGTCACGAATTCTTGTATCTAATTTATTTTTGTTTTTCATTCATGTTAGGGCCATTCTGGCTGTTGCTCATCGCGGCATGCGTGTGTGCGTGGTAATGGGTCGATCGCGGGAAGTTGGTTGCTTGAAAAGTAAATCTTCGGTCAGAGGAGACTGGACACCGTTGGCATACAGACAGCCTGCGAACTGAGTCATGTCATTTTAAGTGAAGGTCCATCATGTCCTCCTAAACGCCAACATTAGCCAAAAATGCCCACCATGTTATTTTCCACCTAGTCAGCAAGCTCACAGACAGTATTTGCTTTTTGCATGTACTCTGCCGGCAGTTAATATGGCAGTTGTATATCGAAAACAGCTAGTAGTTTCATCAATAGGTATTTTGAACGGCGCAATATACAGTATATACTTAATGCAAAAGATAAGTTCAATGGGAAATCAAAAACTTTTTGGGGTGAAACGGAGATGCCCCAAAGTAATTCTTTGCTGGGAGTGCATATTGTTTTTGTTGACTTGGGCCACAACAGCGCAAACAGTGATAGCATACTGGAAGATGAAACATTAGTCTGCAGTCCTGCCATAAAATTTTACAAGACAATAATAATATGCACTGATCGATATGAGCAACGTTTACAATTAAATAAACTTCCGTTGCCCAAAGTATCTCAACCAAACATCAAACTGAGAGAAGCTATCCACGATGGGAACATGCAGATGGTATAAGGGCATGTATGAGGGGGTGGGGGGGCTACCCAGAGGCAGAGATAGTGATAGATTGGCCTGGGAGAACTGCGATGCAGATCCACTCATCAAGATTGATGTTCTGCCATTCTGCTTTAAGTGCAATTAAATTGGCCCCTGTGTTAAAAAGCCCAACCGATAACATGGCTGAGGATGAGATTATGCTACATTTCCCTTGCGTTTTCCTCCACCTGCACATCGCCGCCGCACTTCCTTGGAGCTCTCTGGCCTCCAAACGAAGCTTTCCTGGCATGCCTGATATACAACTGTCCATGAAGCTTGGATTTTTTCCACAAAGACTGCAGAGTAGTTTATAAATCAATGCGCCCTAAAAGTTGGAATCACTTTCGGGTTGTTTCTATACCACAGAATTGATTCGTTGTACATTAGTGCATGTTAATGTGTAATAATGTATGGTGATTACTGAGAGAGGCAGAGAGCAAGTTAAATGACTTCATGAGCAGTTTAAATGTAACATAAGGCAGCAGATATGACAAGCTCGTTCGTACGCATTTCTCGTCCATTTTTGGAGTGCTCAAGCACCCTGAAATTGAATTCCAGCATCTCCATTCATTTTTTATTGTATATGCTTTTAAAACAAACGACGAAAGTGTAGAACCAAGCAGTATTTGGTTGAAATGTATTTTCAATTCCTCCCACCCCTCTCTCTGACTGGGCTTGTAATGCTATCTGCATAGAATAACATGCTGCCATCCAAAGATATACATTTATAATGTGGCGTAAACCAGGATACGTGGAACATTTCTTAACTTCTACCGCTCACGACCAACACACAATTTTCATTACCTTTCCTCATTTTTGTCGCATTTAGGCTCAATGCTTATGTTGTTACGTATTTTGTAGGACTTACTACGTAGGGCTGGTTTACTAAAAAAAAAAAAAAATGAAAATGGCAAACTCTTAATGTGTCTGTAGAGGGGCTGCTGTATTAAAATGAGTTGTGTTATGCCAGATATGAGATTGCTGCAATGTCTGTTTTCCCATTCCTCTTTTGCTGCAGCTCAACATTGAAACGATCTTTATCGGATTTGATGCTGGATGATGGATTTGTGATTCTCTTTCATAAATGTGGGAAAGACGTTGGATTAAAATGTACAAAACTGTCATTTTTCTTGCCTGGCCGGGCACTCAGCACCCCTAAACCTCTGATCCTCATATTGCCCCTGAGCTCATTTATTCAATCAGAAAATAATACAAATAATATTCTGAGATCAGCGCATGATGAGATCAACACATATTTGTTGTCACCAAACAAATGCAAGAAAACAACACAATTTGTATGCGTGACAACAATGAGGAGTGCCTCAGTTTAAATCCACCTTTGCTCACTTGGACTTTATTATGTCCTCAATTTCCTGCTAAATGGAAAATATTTGCAATCATTCAAATTGAATGTCGATCACAGTCCAATCCATCTTTCTGCACGTCGGTCTCCTTCTTGCCGCGAGCGTCGCCTACCTCTGTCAGTGTCAAGTTGTTAACCTTGTGTCAACAGTGGCGCAGGGCGTATTTGGGCACACTTGATGGATGGGTCTTGGTGGGCTTGTCCCACACAAACATATTATTCGTGTCAGCTGAGAGAGGTGCAGCACGTGTGTGTGTCACAGACTCCACCCACACATGCGGGCTCATGCATGATCTTGTCACTGGTGCGCCCCGTGACAACACGTTTGGGCCCAAATGGGTGGATCTCTGACCCTACTGTTACAGAGCCAATGAAAAACAGATTCAGTATTTTCTTTTTTTTTTTTCTTTTTTTTTCAGTAAATGGTGCAATTGACCTGTGTCCTTCGCGTGCGTGCATATCTTACTGAGGGCATGACATGTTCATGTAAGAAAGTGGTCACATTAACTGCAAGCGCTCACCAAGGGAAACGTTCAGTAATCAAGGGGAGGGACCCTGAAAACAAGTGAGATTTTCTGTCTTCTGTCACACTCTTTTCATTTTCCACAGCAATTTTGCTTGATGGCTAAATGCTGTTGTTTTTAATGATGCAGAATTATTTTTGCGGTAATGCAAGTATGAATACATGTAACCTAGTGCTTATGACTTATATTTGAATTATTGGCAGTTGTTATCGTTCAAAGTGTAATAATTTTTTCTTATGCAATAAAAATATTCTAAAGTAATGTTTTTCTAACTTTTAATGCCCATATGTCTTGAGTCTTATGTGTCTCAAATGAATTTCATGATTTGCAACATTTTGTCTGAAGATGCTAGTGATGGTTTTTGGATATGTAAGATTTTTCTCTCATTGCTTAATATACATTTTAGATAAAACTAATGAAACTGCATCAAAAGAGCTTTTGGAAGTTGTTGGGTTTTTTATTTTTTTGGTTCTTTTACAAATGGTCCATCTTTTTTACTCAAGCGTTCTTTACCGGTAAAGCCACTGTTGAAAGTCTTATTATGTTTTTTGCAATGCAGAAGAGGGACCTATGAGCTGAAGTACCAGGATGAGGAGGCCATTTTGCTTTCACATAATAGCAGACATCAAATGGTTGTCTGTCTATCTTTGTGAAGATGTGACTGGAAATTGGCTGGCGACCAGTCTGGATTGTACCCCACCTCTTACCCAAGGTAAGGTGGGATGGGCTTGAGAACCTCTGAAACTCTAGTGAGAATACATGGTATAGAAAATGGATGGATATAGTCATTTATCGGTGAAAAAATATATTTTTTAATACAGATACTTGCAAGTGACAAGTATAGTCGTTCATCATTGGAAAACACAAATCACTAATAACAACAAAGACCTTGATAATGTATACGTGACAATGTTGACGAAAACTGAGCATTAGCCTTAAAGGATTTTATTTATTTATTTATTTGTTTTTTTGGGGGGGGGGGTTGCTGTGGTTCGAGCCTGTATGTTGTTGCATGTAATCATTTAGCGATGTCCTGGTTTTTTTTTTGTTTGTTTTTGTTTTGTTTTGTTTTTTTTTTCTTTTTCATCGAATCCCAACACAAGAAAACTGCATCCTGCCTGTGCCATCACCATATGGTTCAGGACAGAGACTGCATCAGTACATGACTGATCACTCGTCAATAACGTGAGTTCATGCAGCATCATTAGTCATCAGCGCCGTGTCCTGTCACTCCACACAGCTGCTCGCCATCTCTTGCTTCGCCTCGGTTGCTTGTTTTTCCTCTTTCTGACCAATTTTCTTGCATGTTTTTACACTGGATATGTGCAGCGTCTCGGGACTTCCTACGGTATGGAGTCAAACTAAACCACGAAAAAAAGATAAGATTGTCGCGTGTCACGCGTAGGCGGGTGAGGTTAGCCACATGCCATGTGTTCTTTTTGTCTTTTTTGGAAGGGGGTTGTCATAATGTGTCGTCCACTTTGGCTCAGAGGCTCAGATTAACAAGGAGCCTGGCTCCCTCTTTGCAGTGGTCCCCTCACAAGGCACGATGACAGGAGCGATCCATCACTTCTTTCTCGAACAGGGTGGGGGTCAATGGGGGTGGAGGCAATGGGTCTGGCTGATGGAGGGTTACGGAGAACAGGATGAGGCTAGTTAAACTTTAACCAGCTCTCTTCCTACACACTGAAGATCACATTCAGCAACCATTCTGTGATGCGGGGACATTCTGATGTTTCCTCACCCGAGATCTGTGACCCGCTGCCCACTGGGAGCCCCTTTCGCCCACTCACAGCCCCTGTTTCCATATGGATCACTATTGTGAGACACCAAACCTTTGGCCAAAGCGTGGGAAGAAAGTAACTCTGAGGTCTTCCGCCTATGGGCTCTATTTTCATGGCCAGTTCATCTGGAGTGGGGTACACATGCCGGCAGATCATGATTTTGGTGTTTTGCAATTTGGGAGTCAGGTCATCGCCAAGATATGGGTGCCGGCATAGCAGAGGGAGTGTTGCTGATGGAGTCACAATTGGGGAGCAGAAAGCTGATCTAAACTTAGTCCTGCTCAGACCACATCTGAGTACCGGCGCAGCGTAGTCCCCTGGTCTAATTTGACTGGGGTGCAGTCAGACAGATACCTAGCGCCACTGACATGTGTTGTGGATGACAGATATACTGTAGTGTGATCAGGAATATGCGAACAGTGGGCATCAAACCCTCAGGATAATTGTAGAAGTTCGTTCATGTTTATAATAATAATAATAATCATCATTATTATTATTAATATTAAGAATAATGATGATTATTATTGTTAGTTTTAAAAATTATTATCCTACTTATCAGCACAGTTATGGCAGTCTTTGGGGTGTCCAGGTGCCCACTTACAACACAACTGTTTTGGACCCCCATGCACCCTCTTGCACCCTCTTTGCCCGTATTAGAAAACGGTTGTCTGCGCTCTGCCATGTTAGTGCGTGACTTCAAAAGGATGCATTTTAAGGGAATGAGAGGAGCCGCTGTGACCGGCGAAGAAGTCAGCTGTGATTACTCCCACGGTGGCCCCCTTCTCTCAGATCTGCTGCCCTACGCTCACCCGATAAATTACCAACATTTGTCGAACCTTCCTCTGGTGCAGAGTTAAGCCTCACACGGCACAGCATTTTCAGCATTCACAAAAATAGAGCCCTGTCTTTGTACACAAAGCAAACAGGCTCTTATACACACCATACAAAACTTCAACGTACATCGCTTTACTTCCATTTGCCTTGCCTGTGCTTAAGTGTGTGCGCCACCGTAATACAATGTGTCGACACTTTCACAACAGCCATTGGATCAATAGCAATAGCCCCGCTTGTGATTGCAGAAGGGTTAGTCCCGGGGCACGTCATGGTTACGGGTTGAAAAATGATGTCTGGACTCTTGATAGTCATTTAATACACAGTTGCACGCTTTGATAGAATTTGGCAAAGCCCTCTCCCCAGTGAGTTAACAATGCGTTCGCAAAATCATATTTCCATGTCGGCCCGTTCAATCTTTGGCCCGAGCTCCGGAAAAAAATGCAGTGACAAATGGGATGTGAGTGCACCATGGGTGGCTGTGAGTCACGTCAGGTGCAGAGCTGGTTGGAGGTGTTCACCCAATGTGTTCCTGTTCACTGGTCCAATCATCTGCATTGATTGAGCCGATGATGGAGAGGATCTTACATTTTACGATACCATCGGGAGGAGGTGAGAGCTTCTGTATGGAGAAAATACATCAAGGCTTCGTTTTACTGTTCATTCACTCACAATCTGTCTATACACAGAATGGTGTTTGTATACATCTGCTAAGGAAAGGGGCAAGTAGGTATTTTAAAACCCCATATTTTTGCACCTCGTCCATGAGAGGGGGTCATGTGGCTGTTTGATTGAATTGAATTTGATGAGATGACTTGGCTGTCCACGCACACTTAATAATGCAGTGATTTCTGCCCATTTGACAAGGGGAGAGTTAACGGGTGACAGCGTGCTTTGAGATGCAGAGTCAAAAAAGGGGGGGGGGTCGAGAGTTCTTAAGTACTCCTGGCTGGCAGTGGAAATAGGTGAGAGGTTTGGGCCGAGAAGGAGGGGACCTGGGGAGATGTCCATTTGTACAAGCCAAAGAATCTGTCATGTGTCGGGTCACGTTTTCTTCGCTGAAATGCTGAGGTGCTTTTGACAGCCACGGCTTTCTCTCCTTCAAACGTGCGGCAAATGACATTACCAAAATTGTGTTTGTGGTGTTGCCGAGGCCCGAGACTCTTGGGAAAATGGCAGGGTCACGACAAGAATGATAGGCCGAGAGAGGGACACAACACGGACATGGCATAAAATTGTGTTAAGAAAACAAAACAACAGAAGACAAGATGCATAAACATTAGACATGAACAAGAGAATTATATTGACTCATCTAATTAGTTTCGACAGAGCTCACCTCTACCCGAACGTGTAAGGATTACCCGAACCAGCATACTGTATATCCACGGCTTTGTTTGAGATTTCCGTTACTTGGGGTCTCTTGGCACAGACTTTTAAATATTTCAGCAGTAGAAATTAACCGAGGCCTCAAGGGTGTAATCCTGCACCCGATTGCCCTGGCCTTGCCTTTATGTCTTAGTGAGTCTCAGTTTGCCTCGATGAGGCCATTGGCCCTCAACGTTCAGGTCCACATCTCCCTCACCTTCACTAACAAGGACCCAGGGAGCACCCAAACGGGAGCTCCCCTGTAAAGCACAATTGCAAGCTAAAGGCAGGATTTTGTGTTGGTATATGCGTATGATTTCCCCTTTTACAGCTCACTATTAATCTTTAATGAACCATTGAATATTAACTGAATTTGCAGAAGCTGCGTGTCGACTCCCATGAGTGTAAGCTTTGGGGCCCAAGCTTTAGGAACGATGGAGAAACATGTGGAATGGATCTGGAAGGTGTGTGTGTGTGTGTTGGGGGAGGGCGTGCTTTACATAGTGGTTATAGTCAATTAAAATTACAATCAGTCACCATGGAGAGAACAACCTGAAGACTAGTAGTCTGAGGACTCCCCTTTAAATGTGGTAATAAAACACAGATAAACCTAAACGGAACCCCGTTTCTGGCTCTTGATGTGGGCCTGGGGCATTGCACCAGGACCGGGGTGCCTCCCCTGCTGGGCTTCCACTTTGTTACTGGGCTACTCACTCCTGATTAATGAACGTCGTCTTATGATTAGAAGACTTGGACCTCGCCTCGCGGACTGACAGATTAGATCTTGATGCTTGACCCCTGAGGTGGGTTAGCCCAAGGGAGCCTGGGCATAATGGCCCCCCTCTCAGTTGCTTTGCAAGAGAACATGTTTATGGCTACTTAGAGGAAATTGATTTGATTGTGCCAGAAACGCATGTGTGAACACACTTGGCATTTTTATTGGCGATTTGTCTTTTGAGTCACAGCGGAAAAATTTATGCCCACGTTGGGCGTTAGGAGAGTGGCCGCCTGGCTGTGTTAAGGAGAGTAAATATTAATAATATGCGTGCATGCCCACTGGCATGTATGCACAGCGCAGGTCATGAAGAGCAATGGACTGAAGGTGCACTTTAGCTGGGTGTCAGTCATGAAGTATTAACATAGAATGACTCAAAGTGCATAATGGACGCACTGGCAGGAAGAAAACACATTCTGTGAATTGCTATTAACGGCCAGGGCCTGCCCCTTTCGCAGGCTATTTGACTATTAAATGACAAATGTGCAAGCATGAGTTTCAAACAACACATTTTATTGGCTTTTGGAAAGAGGGAAAAAAAGAACACCTAATTATTTTACTTTTGATTTTCAACATGTTTTTCAAATGGGAACAGCAAGGTGAAGCGCATCCGCCGAATTCAGGCTTTCTCTGTGAAGTTTGCATGTTGTACCTGTGCGTGTGGGGGGTTTCTTCAAGTACTCCAATTTCCTCCCTCATTCCACATGTCAAACAATCAGCTCCCTGCAGCCACTTGTGTCCTGTCCAGGTGTGCCTCATTGTCCCTGTGGGTTGCTTGTATTTAGTTAATTTGTTTCTTTCTGTCGGATTATTGTTGCTGTTGTTAGTCACATTCATGCAGTCATATTATGTACACTGGGACACCCTTATGCATGAACATGGTCTTCATTATTGGCAATCCTTGACGAGGACAGAAGTCCAGTAGCAGAACGCCACTCCGGGTCCTTCCATTTACGCTCTTCTTGGCCTCACTGACATTTCCCACGTGAGCATTGAAGCATTCCAGCAGAACAATGCAATCCCGTGCTGCAGCGCTCTCCACCACCCCTTCCAAAGACTCCAAAAAAGGGTGAGTGCTCTGAACTGTAGTTTGGTGCATAGGCACAAACAACGCTCACCACCCATTCCCCCAACCGAAGGCAGAGGGAAGCAACCCCCCATGCCAACTCCTCAAATACAATAGCTCCCTTCATATTGACACTTTGCATTCCCTCTTGTGGCACATGTTGTTTGAAGCCGGTATTAGAAGCAAGAGGAGCAAAAGTGAACCCTCCACCTACCAGTATGAGGGTGCCGGGTTCATAGATATCACAATCACAGCATTGAATGACATCAATCACGTTTGCTGGTCCAGAATGATTGCTTCAGTTTTCCAGTCCCGTTTGATCATCTCTCTCAGCACACTTGACTCTTTACACACTCGGCTGGCTCCACGTTGTGTTCACAGGTCGTTCAAAGTCGTACACCGATTTTTAGATTTTTAGATTAATCCAAGACTCTAAATTGTCTGTACATTTTTTATTCCTCTGTGCCTTGCAATTAACCTGCGACCACTTTCGACCGTTGCCCACCTTTTGTCCAAAGCCAGCTGGAATGGACTCCTGCACATTCGTGACCCCAGTGAGGAAAAGTGTTACAGAAAATGGAGGGATTACTTATAATGTGAGCCAGTGAAAGGTTTTTAATTTGTAAACTCATGTTACTTGTTTAAGTAATTGTGGTTGCTATGTTCGGACTTTGTTGTTCTGACTTTTTCTTCATGTGAGTTCTTTTTAGATCTCCATTGATGTAAATCAGTTGACAGGTTCTTCTGTCTAATCACTGAATATCTGCTCCTAACAGGTGTGCAGTGTCTTTCTTTAGGTTTGTCTTGCACCTTTATTCTTGCATCCAACGAAACAGCTTCAAGTCTAACAGGATTGTTGAAATTCCAATAAAGATAAATGGCTGTGGAAGGTCAGAAGTATTCAGAACATTTGATCACATGAGGCGTCATGATGAACTTGGAGGGATGGTGGATTGAGCGAAGGAAACAACAGCAATTGAGTTTTGCAAATAAGAGAATTACCGATTGATTTGTAATTCATTTAGTTTGACACACATTCACAGCTGTCGTGGTGACACTCGCAGCCGCCTTGTGGTCCCCCTACATTTAGACAAATCAAATTCATCCATCCATTCATCCTTTCTCTTGCTGCTCATCCATCAGCCTCATTGCATCACTGCTGACAAAACTGATGCACGAGTGTGTGTGTGTGTGTGTGTGTGTGTGTGTGTGTGTGTGTGTGTGTGTGTGTGTGTGTGTGTGTGTGTGTGTGTGTGTGTGTGTGCGCATATGAATAAACTTGACCGAGCAACCTCCAAGTGTCTTGGAGCAAGGTGCAGATTTCAGGGGGAAATCAAGTCACATGAGAATGATGGAGATCGAATGACGGAGCGACGAACAAGCACATGCTCAAGTGCACAAAGGTTATAAACAGAGTCTGCTTCAGTTCACGTCTTTCGGCAACTTTAACCTGGATTTATTTAGTTGCCATTTATTTAAACACTGTATCGATTCTACTCTTCCGGCTGTTAAAAAGGTCTCAGAGAAGTCCCTGTTTGTCTTAATGATGGACTGTGTGCAATTAGTTTGCGTGTGTCTGTGCATGGATGCTGGGATTAGTTTACAGTTTAAACCAGAGTGGGTTGATGTGTTGAGCGACGGAGGGAGAGAGAGAGAGAGAGAAAGAGAGAGAGAGAGAGAGAGAGAGAGAGAGCGAGAGAAAGAATGATTTGGTTGTCCCCATGGGCCAAAGCTTGTGCTCCTCTCTCTCTCAGGTAATGGAAGCAATGTGTCCATAATCCCAGTGAATGACTAATAAAAGAAAGTAGCGCCTTGGGCCTGTTCCCTCAGCAATATTATGGCTGGGTATTAAGACGAGTGCCTGTGTAACACTGTCAATTCACAGTTTTCTCAAACACACTTGACATGCTCCATATTTATTTGTCTTTCTTGCATATCCACGGTGCTCTGTATGAGGGGAGATCGTTCTCATCAGCGTGAAAGCAGTTTATAAAGCCTACGATGCGTTGGATCCGTACGTTTGCGAATGACGCCTTAATGGAAACCAAACGCAGCTTGAATACTAATACGGCTTGACACCATAACCCGCAGCCCTGCACCTGATACCTCCATGCTCTCTTTAAATGCTCTTTAATGGTCATGTTAGTGTTATACAAGATGCTCATTAGACACTTTAATTGGTTTGGCTACTGTTGACAGCGGTGTTGATTGGTCCAATGTTAGTCTAGCGGTTTGCAGGATTACGAGGTTGACTCACGTGGTCACAGGGGACTTTCCATCCCGGCTGAATGGCCAATTTTGACAAGTGGCAAGCGGGGGTCGCAGCGTAGCCACATGAGGCCGTGCTGTCCGTTTGAAGGTCTTTGGACACACTGGCCAAGGAAGGAAGGTCTGCATGCACTAATAAGACAGGCCAGTTACAGAAAGCTCAATCTCCTGCTTGGTAGCGATGGTGCCAGTTTTGATAGCATGGGGTCATTTTGTTATGTTTAATGCTGATATCGCCGATTGGTTTGAAGACCAGGGTTTGAATGGTAGTTCAAATTTTAAATTTTGCCAATTAAATTGTGGATGTCGCTCACTACCACCTAAAACAGTGCTTTTCAAACTTTCCACCATCATGATCAGCATTAAAATACACATGTATGGGCCCACGTTGTTATGTGACTATTTCCTGTTCACTTTGTTTTTTTCTGTATTCGCAGTCACCTTGGTAAGTACTGTTGGGCGGAACTTACCTGTTGGCAATTATTGCCATTTGGTATTTCAACTGTCAAAACATGGTGGTGGGTTCTTGCTTCTGATTCCTTGTCACCGTTTTATTTGAAATTTGGCATTTATCTCTTCCAACGTACTTTCTACCAAGTACAGCTGTGACTGTTTTCTGTTTTCTACCAAGTGCAGGTCATATTTGGTTCCTTGTTTTGTATATCTGCCTTCTGCAGGGTGGATTTGGTTTTGTTATACGGGATGGCGGACCCCAAGGACCAGAGTTGCCCATAGTGTTGCGCACTATGTGTAATTTGTTCATTGCCATTTCATAGTTTTGTCAAGTTGATGTTAATGCTTAAAAGGTTACTCAACAATTAATCAGTACTAGAGCATTTATTTTCAATGAATAGCAAACTCTTGCAGGACTCAAGTACAACTTGTGTGGCTACTTTACCCATCTCTGATTACAGGCACTCGTATGTGGTGCATTCATAGTACCAACATGAAAGTGGGGCCCTGTTGCAGTTCGCATCACCATGTACGTTTGCTTTATTTTCTCCTGTGATGGGTTAAACAAGGTCACATTTTTTTAGATGCACATGTGAAATGTGACACTTAAATGCTTGCTCTTCTTCAAACTTAAAAACAAAACCAAACAACTGGTGGGGCGGTCATGTTTATAATGTGCCATAAATTCTGTGAATGTGCTGTGTAGCCCAGTCTTTCCTCTGCCCACTAATTGCACCCACCATCCCAGCCTGGCACTGTAATTTTGATTGATTTGGGTCTTGGACATGAACACTTGGCGGGCTCTGACTGTTTTTCATCAGCAGTCATGGCTAAATGGTTTAAAAGCATTGATTTGCCTGAATTACAACAGGGCATCAGACCTCTCAACTGTCTTTGCAATAGTGTGAGTTGGTAAATGGGGGGTGGGGGGTTAAAGACAAACCTCACCTCCACATATCATAACACTTGGCACTCCTCTCGGTTTATACCACTGCATGCCCAGACACCACCAGCCTCCCTCATCATCTCCATCCCATCGATTTGCCCCATAAAAGGTGTTTAATTCAATCAGGAGGAAAGAGAGTGCCTGTTTTCTGGGCCCTTGTCGATAGCTGTATAATCAGTTTGAGTGGGCCAAGACCTTTCTCCTGTCTCACTCTCTCCCACACACACCGGCAAGCTTTTTTCGAACGAGCAGTGCAGTTCAGCTCAGCCCACCACAGTATGCATTGGAGCATGGAGGTAAATATTGTGATTTCACAATGAGATAAGAAATTGTGACCGTCAACAAAAGTCAATGGAGGGCAGCCACCACCATCATTTTTGATTTATGGCATGTTACCACAGTATACCCAGGGCCGCCCCTCCATATATGCAGAACATGTGTGGGACCACATTTTTGATGAGGGGATACATTTGAATGTGTATATTTGTATATGCGCAATGCATGCAGATATGTGCATGCATCGCGCATGAGTGGTCTGGTGAGATGCCCAAAATAGCACCATTTACTAGGAAGGAAAGCAAGAAGCAATGATTGCGTCAATGGGGAGAATCCACTTCTGTCCACTCAAAGGAAACGTTTGGCACATGCAGAGCAAGGCTTGACAAATTGTCCAAACGATAACAAGAGTTGGGAGCAAGCAAAACGCCTCAGTCATCTTGATTGACCAGAGTCCGACATTAACTATGGCCCAATGACCCAGGGCCCCCGTGTCGCTGATGTTGGCTTGATAGGGCCACCAGTACAAATTTCACATCGCTGCCGTTGGGCTGAAACTTCTTCTGTCACAATTTGGTAAATTTCCGGGTCAATTTCAGTTAACAGCAAGTGGCAAAATCTATAACTGCTTCAAATAACAAAGTGTATGCAAGAAAGTGGTTCAGATTGCACAATTGTCTGTGTTTTATGTGTTATCTTATGTCTTATGTGTCGTCTTGTATTATTTTGTCATTGTATTTTAGCTTTTCTTTTGATGGCGGTGCGGGCACCCGCAGCGGCTCCTCTTGTTGCATGTTGTCTTTAGAGGGAAGAAATTTCATCTGTGCTGTATGTTTGACAATAAAGTTGTACTTGACTTGACTTGACTTGAAATGGCGGCCCATTGAAATAGCTGAAAACTGGTGGATGTTGCTGCTTAATTTATATTCCACAAACACAATATTAGTCAGACTGCTGTGTTTAGACTAATGGAGGTGCATAGAACATAGAATTGTAAAGGCCATTTTATGATAACTTCCCCTTTAAATTCAAATTAATGATCATTGAAGTGGGCAGTCCGGTGGACGACTGGTTAGCACGTCGGCCTCACAGTGCAGAGGTGCAGGGTTCGATTCCGGCTGTGGCCTTCCTGTCTGGAGTTTGCATGTTCTCCCCGTGCCTGCGTGGTTTTTCTCCGGGTACTCCGGTTTCCTCCCACATTCCAAAAACATGCACGGCAGCTTAATGGAACACTCTAAATTGTCCCTAGGTGTGAGTGTGAGCGCAGATGGTTGTCCGTCTGTGTGTGCCCTGCAAAACCAGTCATTGCATGACACCAAAATCTCTGCTGTACAGTTTCATTCTTTCCCCGGGCCTCCAGGTTACTCATACACATGTTTAGGAGCAACGCATAATCACCTTCTTTCAGAGCAATCTAATTTACACTCAATTTATCTCTGTAGCTATTAGGGCACTGTGTAACATGCTGCATTTGTGCTCATGCAGATAGTTGACACGCTCGAGAGCACAAGCGCATGACACATAGCCACCAGACAATAAAGTGAATGGAACAATAAAAACTTGGATTCATCAAAATCACACAAGGCTCTGCTGGCCAGTAAATTAAACAATATTTCATAATCACTCTGACAATAAGACAAGAGACAGCAATTTGGGCTAAGAGCTCCTTTGTGCGCCCATGCACACACACGCAAACACAAACGCACACAAACACACACACGCACAATTATCAGAGCGGACATGCTCTGGAGACCCGAGACTCTCCCCAAGTACCTGCCCAATCAACTGTCCAACAACAGACACCCACCCAGCCAGCCTTCATTTATCTTGTGTACAGTATATGTGTGTGAGTCTGTGTGTGCGTGCGTGTGTGTGTGTGTGTGTGTTTGCGTGCGTGCGTGCGTGCGTGCATGCGTGCGTGCGTGCGTGCGTGCGTGCGTGCGTGTGTGTGTGTGTGTGTGTGTGTGTGTCTGAAGCTAATTACCACTATGAGCCATCCCACACACAGATCTAACCGAGACATTGCGGCGCTGTTCAGGGACACGGGAGGTGGGTAATTAGCTTTCCATTATTACAACACACACACACACACACACACACACACACACACACACACACACACACACACACACACACACACACACACACGCACATTCATGTACACATGAAAAGCATGGAGGTCTTGAGGTTCTATACCTGTTCAAAAAAATTGCCACCATGTTCTTCCTGTATTAATCTCTGGATGGAGCCTTCTTCCCAAATATCAGATTACAGTGGTGCCTTGAGGCACGAGTTGAAATAGTTCCATGACCATGCTTGAAACTCAAAACACTTTCCCCATTGAAATGATTGGAATTGATAAATGACAATTTAATGAGCAGTAATGCTATAATCAAATAGAATTAAAAGTAACTGAAAAGCTTTTTGTCTTTCAATGCACATTCTGATGTGCACACCTTGGCCACCTGGTAGTAGTATAAGACAAACATATGGATATACTGGGGGCTCAGCTGCTCTCTTAGCTTCTCAGTTCATCACTAATACTACCGGTCATCTATATTCGCAGGGGACAAAAAAATCTATACAGGAGTGCACATAAAATTATAGAATCTAAAACTCTACTCTCCAAGATATCCAAACTTTGTACAAATCAGATCTAACTGGCGCCATATTGTGAGAAGGAAGGTGCAGGTGGAGTGAAAGTAGAACATCTTCCAATAATGCTAAGCTGGCCCCAAAACAAAAACATCTCACCTCTGTCCCAGCTGTTGTCCGTGAGCATATAATCGAGTCAAAATCCTCAATTCCCATTCAAGTGCGCTCCCCTAAAGCAGTTACAAACTTCCCCCCCCACATGGTGTTGGGCATCATCATTTTCCAGCGAGCATCCATCTTCGGCCTGCGATTAATTCTCTTCATTTCCAAGGAAAGGCCATAAATCCTGGCACACTTAATTAATTTCACGGCCAACGCGGGGCTCTTGTAAAGCGAGAATTGTTCTTTCAAAAGCCCATATTAATTATGCTATTTTACAACCATCTCATTGAAAGCTGTGTTTCATCTTTCATAATTACATTTCCTATAACAACGGAGGCAACAAAAGGAGTTGCATTACAAATGTGGTGGCATGTTCCCATGTAATAAGTCAATGTTAGTGCAGCGCGTACGATGTTGCGCTGAGCTATTGTGACACTATGCGTGTATAAGGTCGGCAGTGATTTTAGCTGAGAGGACAATCGCACCGCAAAGGCATTTCCTGGCCTGCTGGTGTAAATTGTGCTGATGAAGTTAGGGGTGATTATTGTCACATTGACACTGGACTGATCATTACTCTTCTGATGGAGCTTAGTGGTCTACTGCAGATGCCGGATGTTGTCCGCACTCCAGTCAACACACAACAGATGCTCCGGTCATGGGACCAAGGCGTCCTAATGGAGTCGGGATTAAAATGAGCTAACACGATGAAGCGCTTTCTAACTTTTCAAACTGGGGTCACAGCTGGTGTATGCCACAGGTCAAGCCCCAGTCACGAAGGGTGATGTCGCTGGTGTTAACAATCACCTATCATGACTGGGGCTCTTGTGTTTTTAACTTTGCGCCCACATGCTCCACGCGCCCCTCAAACAATGAAAATATGTTGTAACCACAAAGTGATGTTGTGCTATTGTCCTCACATCTGGTTCGTGGAAAGTTTATTGCACAAATTGTACCTGGTTTCCTGAAACGTAGGAGCACAGGAGTCCGAGTTGAGGCCCACAGGCCAAATGACCTTCTGTGTAATTTCATGAGGCCTGCGTGAAGTCACCTACAGCAATCCACCTCTTAATAATCAAAATCAGAATCATCTTTACTGGCCAGTTATGTAGAACACACAAGGAATTTGTCTCTGGTACTATAGGCTACACTAGTATTGCAATAACAAACAACTACGACATGACAAAAAGTATCGAAAGATTTTCCGCAATGGAAGGGTACCATTGTGCAATTCTACAGAAAATCCTTGAGCGCTTTAAAGTGTCTCGTACTGCGGAATATTAATCAACGACAAATGTTCAAGTATGTAGAGAGCTGTGCGGTAATACTGTTCCACAGGGGTGTGCAAAAATGCAAAGAGCATGTAGATGTGAGTTAGTGAGCTGTTTAAGTGTCTGCTGGTTTTGGTGCAAATGGTTCATAGTGCTTGCCTGAAGGCATTAGCTGGATAAGGTGATAGGCAGGGTGTGGTGGGTCCAGTACGATTGTCCGGGCCCTTGTCTCGGTTCTTGCGGTGTGCAAGTCCTCGAGAGTGGGTAGGGCAGTGCCACAGATTTTTTTCCGCAGTCTATTTGTTGCAGTTGGATTTTGTCCTTTTTTGTGGCGGCCCCAAACCAGACTGTGAGAGACGAACACAGGTCTGATTCGATGACTGCTGTCTAGAAATGTCTCAGCAGCTCCTGTTTCAGGCCTTGGTTCCTCAGCAATCTCTGGAAGTACATAATCTGCTGGGCCTTTTTCAGGATGGACTTAATGTTGGCCTCCTACTTTATGTCTTGAGAGACTGTGATTCCCAGGAACTTGACACAAGGCAGTTGAATAGTGTGAGGGGCAGCTGCGGCGAAGGATGTTTCCTGAAGTCCATCATCATCTCTAAAGTCTTGAGCATGATCAGCTCCAGGTTGTGTTGGCTGGAGTTCCAGGATGATGAATTCCACAAACAGGATCTTTGCGCTGTAGGTCTTTGCGCCGAGAGGTGTTCCAGGATGTAGTGCAGTCCTGTGTTGAGTGCGTCGTCCACAGACCTGTTTACTCGCTAGGCAAACTACAGGGGATCCACCAGGGGTCCGGTGATGTTCTTTAGGTGGTTCAGCACAAGGCGTTCAAAGGACTTCATGACCACAGACGTCAGAGCGACTGGCCTATAATCGTTCAATTCGGATGTTGCTGGTTTCTTGGGGACTGGGATGATGGTAGACTGTTTGAAGCATGATGGGACCTCACACAGCTTCAGGGATCTGTTGAAGATCCATCCGTTTTCAACATCGCTTATCCTGAAGAGGGTCACATGGAGTTGCTGGAGCCTATCCCAGCTGACTTCGGGTAGCAGGCAGACTACACCCTGAACTGGTCGCCAGTCAGTTGCAGGGCACATATAGAGACAAAAGACCATTTAAACCCACCCCCACAACGTCACTGTGTGGGAACCGATCCCACGCTACATGCACACAAGTCAGGCAAGTGTACCACTATACCATCAGCAACATGCAAAAGAATATATAAACATGCAATATAACTATGCGTAATATTAAATAGTTGTTTTTGCATATTCATATTTGAGGATGAATACCCTTATTAGTACTAAAGCAAGAAACACAGTTACCTTTATGTTTCAATACAGCACAGCACCTGGAAACCTCCATACTACAATATTGCAGTTCACAATCACTATTTATCTGATGACATGACAAAAACATAAACATTTGAAATAAAATGCATGGTACTCCCCAGAGATGCAGAGCCCTGTTCTTTGCTTCTGCCTGTCTGTGTAAACTACAGCTGCAATGCTCATATGTGCTACTCTACACCTGCCAAAAAGACAAACTTTTCTGGGTTGAAACAAGACAGCTGTTTACAATGTTGGCTAACCTATTCTCACAATGTCCAGTTTTCTATGTCTTCCGATGACACACACACCACCCCATCCTTACCTTGGGAGCTAATCATGAAGTACCGGTACTTTAACAGGAATATGTGTTTACCTGCACAAGATCTCCTATTTCAGTTGTAAACGTGTAGATCCCTAGAAGTCAAACACAATCCGTTCTTGGAAGTTCATTTTGTTCAGCAGTCAGATACTTGTTCAACTTTTGAACTATATTTTTTCTTGAACTCTAAGGTCAAATGCTGCAAGGGCTTACTGTTTGACAGTCAACCGACAAAGTCATATGCAGATATTGTATGGACACGCAAAGCCCTCAACGACTGTTGAAACTGAAGCATGGATGCACTTGCACCGTTATCGTAGGGAGACCTGAAAAGTGAATTTGCCATAAAGGCTTGTAATAATGGCTGTCTCGCTGACCTCGGAGTACTCCTGTGTCACCTCTGATCAGTGGTGTCACACTCCTTTCACTTCCCATTAGGCTCCTCACATTGGGGCAAATGGTAAGAGCCGTAAGTCCACTGCCAGCGACCTTGAACGTGTGTGTGTGTGTGTGTGTGTGTGTGTGTGTTGTGTGTGTGTGTGTGTGTGTGTGTGTGTGTGTGTGTGTGTGTGTGTGTGTGTGTGTGTGTGTGTGTGTGTGTGTGCACTTGTTCATCCATGTGCAACAATTCCCAGTCCGTACGTATGTGTTATCTATTCCTCTTTCCTCCACTTCTTTCTCGTCAAGGCCATCGGTGATCAGTGGAGGTTAAAAGTTACAAATCACCCTTCCTCCTCTAACCTGCCCTCCAACACACCTCCCCACTCCACCCTACAACATCCCGCACCACCACGTCCGTATGCTCGCCCAGACACGGGCCTCCAGGGCACAAAGCTCATTCATGTGAGGGGCTCTGGCTCCTGTTGAAGGTCCGTCGGGATCAGAGGCAGCGAATGGCAATTACTCTTCTGCTTTAATTGCCATTATCATTTTAGCCGGCTGACAGAGACGGATCACTTGGCAGGACCGAGTTGGTACTGAAGCAAGGGGGTTGTCCAGTGAAACAGTTTGGGGAGAAAGATGGTGTAATACTTGTGCAAGAGATGACGGTGGGAGGACAGAACATGTCTTTAAAAATTGAGGACAGAGTAAGTGTTGGAATGAATTTAGTGCGAGCCATCAGCTATCAGCTGCATGCACATGGACAAAATCATTAAAACACACCCATCAGGTGTTGGAAAAGAAATTCATTCCAATCCTTATTGAGACATTTTGGACAATTTAGTGACAATTCTTTTCTTCCAAATTTATGGGAACAATTTGCAGAAAACGCTTTTTTTGTTCAACAAAACAAATATATGACCTTAAAGACATGCTTTGGTGAAAAAAAAAATTACACAAGAAAACAACAATTTACAAAGAACATGATACGAATCTAAACATAAAAGTTGAAATAAAATTAGATTGTACATATTCCAAAAGGAGTGGGAAGAAGTAAAACATATGTACTCCTACCGCTTACTAGTAAGATCCTATAATTTTGACAATACAGGATAGAATTACAGTAATATATTAATACTTGGTCAGAAATACACATCCTTATTCCGCTTGATAGCAATATTTATAATTATAAATACTCATTGTAACTTGTCATTGTGTAAATTGCATGTATAATAATGTGAACACAATACAAAAACATTGTACCGGAAATTAAAAAGAAAGAAAAACCCAAACAAAAACAAATATATAATAGGACTTGGTTTACTTAGTTAACTTAGTTTGTTCCTAAAATTGATTACGTGGCCATAATGACATTTTCGTCAGGAAAAACACTGCTTTCCCCCTAGCATCAGTGACCTCTCACCCACCAAAAGTGACTTTACAAATAAGTTCAAGTACAAAACTAAAAAGCACACTTTAGACGAAAACGGAGCCCTGCGCAGCTCCAAGCATTTTTTTTTTCAGAAACCGACAAATGCCATACAGTTTACTGCAAATAAGAGTCATCCCCATCAAAGCCAATAGCGAGCTCATATGTGTTTACGTCACTGACACCTCGTCACTCCTCTCAAAAAAAATCACTGAATTGCCTCATTCATATTAATTAAGGTAAAACCTATATAGCCTGTAACCAGAAAAAAAACATCTAATTTTACTCATTCACAAAAAAAAAAAAAAAAAAAAGGGGCATGTTCTTCTCGCTGAATGAACAAAAATCCAAGTACAGACACGTTCCCAAAACTTATTATCACCCCATTTTTGCCTATTCGCAGTTCCTGTATGGAATGGAGGCTCTGGTTGCCTAATACTTTGGTCCATATAATACAACAAAGGTGTGTGTGTGAGGGGCAGGGTGGGGGGGGTGATTGTGTGGCAGAGAATCTCACTAGAAATGTGAAGATGTGCATGCACAGCCTACCCTAATTTTATGCATGTGTCTGCAGGGGGAAAGGGCAGAGCAAATGGGAGGAAGCATATTAGTGTAACCTACTGTGAAGCCTAACAAGCAACACAACTGCACCGCCATAATTCAGGTCCTGTAAAACTGTCAGTGGAATTAAGAGGCCCCCATTATAGGTGCCCGTGCGAGTGCCTCAATGCAAAATATCAGTGTCGTCCCTGGGGCCCGCAGCAGCAGATAAATTTAGTTACTTAGTGAATCATCTTCAAGGCTCAGTTGAGGTTACATACAGACTTTTTTTCAATTCTCAAACTAGCTTCATCGCATTTGGTGCTTTTGAAGGTCGGGCTTCAATGTTCTCGCATCACTACAGCCTGAAATCGTGACAACGGGGGGGGCGGTGATGAATGAAAATATATTACCAAGCTGTCCGACCTGAGTTATTGGTTTGTCTGTTGATAATCTTATATGTCGCCTGCTGGCATTAAGACAAAATCCGTCAGCACAGGCAAACAAGCGAGGGACTGTTGATGGAATATCGAGGGGAGGGGATGGTGGTGGCTCGCTTGGTGGTTGAAGGCCTCCGCCTCTTTTAGGGAAAAGAAGATACTTGAAGGGAAACCTCTGCTTTAGTTCCAATATGTGAAAAATGAAAACTATAAAAGGAGAGATAATAAAAATAGGACTATGAGTGGACAGGCCCGAGCAGTCCATTACTCAAATCTGCTTTGTGCGGCGTGGTAAAAATGTGCTGCTCGCTGCAAAAGCATGCATCACCGCCAGCCCGAAATAAATGGGCTGTCTCCCAAGTCTTTACCTCCAATTGTTCAAGCATTGGTGGGGAGAGCTGCGACCCATCCGAACAACTCAGGCCTGTCCTTCTGAGCGACAACAGACTACTTTCGAGGAGATGGCACGAGAGAGACACCAGATGCACACCATAACAACCCTGAAGGGGGCGGCTGTTTTAAGGGTAGGGATGGGCGACAAAACGGCAAAACAATCGAATTGAATTGCGTGTTGTATTCAAATGAATTCATTTTATTCACAAACTCGATTCAATAGTAGTTTTCTGAGTAGATGAAGTTGAAGTTGCAGCGATAGCAGAGGTGTAAAATTACAGTGGAAATTTCTTGACCTCTTTAAGGTCATGTTCCAGCATTTCAATTTGATTCAAGTCCAGACTTTGACTAGGCCACTCCAAAACTTTTTTTTTGTTGTTTTTTTTTTTTTCAAGCCATTCATAAGTTGCCTTTCTGGTATGTTTTGTCCGGCTGAAGAACCCAAGCAAGTGCGCTTCAGCCTGAGGTCACTGATGGCCAATAATTCTCCCTCTGTATTTTATGGTGAGGAGCAACATTTACGGTTCCATCAATCATAACAGTTCGTCCGGATCCTGAAAGAGAAGCAGCTCCACATACAAAAGCACAACCATGTTGAACTGTTGCTATGCTTTTCTTTTCCTGAAATGCTGCGTTACATTTATGCCAACAACAAGACACACACCTTCCCAAAGTTCAACTTTTGCCTAGTCGGTCACGAGAATTAGTATCTTCCTTTAATCATTTTTCCTTTGTACTTTTCCAAAGTAAGAGTAGCCTTGATGTTCCGTTTGGTTAGCAGTGTTTTCACTTTAGAACTCTGCCTTGGATGCCATTTTTACCCAGTCGCTTCCTTGCTGAGTCAGAAGCATTGACCTTAACTGTTACCCAGTCGCTTCCTTGCTGAGTCAGAAGCATTGTCAGGTGAGGGAGGCCTGCAGTTCTTTTGATGTTGTCCTGGGGAGCTCCTGAAGTAGCTTTCCTTAATAGAAAAATTAAACACTTAAAAACAACATTTTATGTTTTAGATGGTTTCTGTTTGTCTGACATTTACATTTATTTGATGATCTTAAAACATTAAAATGGGGAAAATATGCAAAAAAAAAAAGTACGAATTTGAGAAGAGGGTAAGTACTTTTCCATGGCATTATAAATGAAGTTGAATTGAGTTGAGTAACATTCTCATGATTAAAGCTGTATTTGTTTAGCAAGCCATGAGGAGGAGGGAAAAAGGGAGTATGTAAACACATCAGAGAAGACAGACGGAGCGAGGGAGTGTCACTGCCCTCCCTTGTCTTATTGACTTTTTAGCTTAAGAGTCCCTGGGAGGCCGTGATTGAAACATTCAGCGTTGGATATTAATTTAATGTGGCTGCATGTTTTCCACAATTATTGGGCTTTCTGTAACTGTTTTGTTTTGTTTTTTTTCTCAGAATGCGCCATTAGGGTATCATTGGCCCCCTGCGCCGCTCGAGGCTGTGGCCTTTGCCGGCGTCATGGCGGAGCTTTACAGCTCAATCCGGGCCGTATCCTGGTGCGACACAGCTGGGCTTAATGACACAGCTCCACTCTCAAACAGCACTCCTGATGAAGACGCCGCTGTGCATCGCCTCCGTTCGTCTCCAGTGCGGTCATTAGGTGGGATGGGCCCGCTAATGACGAGTAGTTTACAATATGGCATGGCGGCATAATCGGGCTCCTGTCGTCATTTTGTGACAGAGGAAGCTGCCGTTTTACAGCCTGTAGCTCTTTACACGTCATCCATCTGAAAGAGGACACATTGACAGAGATGAAGGAACGTATTTTCTGTAATGATGATCCTTAAGTGGGGATCAAATATCGCCTTACATCCAAATCATTCGCTGGAGGCTAAATGAGTGACAGCCACTCTCACTATACAGTGCTGACAGATATACTTTACGTGTAAAATGATATGACATATACAATGTACAAAATACAATGAAAACATCTAAAGGGAAACACAATTGTGAGAAAGTCAGTGAGATTAGCATGAGATGGAATGTGTGTAATAGAAAGGAGTGGCAGTGATGCATGAATTTGGTAGTCCATTAAAAAACAAGAGGAAATGTATATATTTCATTTGAAAACATTCAACTCGGATGGATATGGCCAACATCCATCACATTTTGGCAAACAGGCGGGATAATACATCTAGCGGAGAGGTCCCAGCGCGCACACACATATACACACACACACGCACACACACACACACACACGCACGCACACGCGCACACACACACACACACACGCACGCACACGCGCACACACACACACACACACGCACGCACACGCGCACACACACACACACACACGCACACACATAAAACACATGCACTCGTTTTTTTGACCCATTGAAGCCAACAAAACAGACCCTGACTAAAAATGAAAGCTAAATTGTGTTCAAGAATGACATTGTGGCTATGGCTTTATAAAGCAAAGCTGTTGATTGGACAGGTTGTCACATATGTCTACAGGAAGACCTGTAGGAGGACGTCAAGGACGATTTTTAGGAGAAAGGCTCACACGGGGAAGGTGGTTCGTTTAGTGCCAGATTCTTGGTCAAATAAGTGTATACGTGTGTGTGTGTGTGTGTGTGTGTGTGTGTGTGTGCAAGTGTAAACATCTGAGTCTGCTTTCTTCATTCAGAAAATGTGGAAAACATTTAAATCATGAATTAGACTGAGCCATCATTTATCTAACATGCAACGCTTCCCATTTCCAGTCTCCCTTTGGTGACTTCTTTCTGACTCTCGACATTTTTGCCAAGGTGGTGAAATCTACATCAAAATTAGATGTTATGAAAATTGTCCAAAAAAAAAAAAGAAAATCATTTCAATTCCTTGAAGAAGTTTTCATTTCAACAAATAAATGTCTACATAAATTCTGTAGAACTGCTGTGTGTTTGTGTGCGCGTGTGTGTGTTGGGGATGTATTGAGGGCATCTTCGTGGCGTCTCGTCGTCCAGATGAATGACTTGTTTGGGGAGTGTATTTATTTTGCAGCAAGGCGACATCAGGAGATTTGTTATTCCCAGGCATTGCCGAGTTTTTCACATTGCTCCACATCCATGGAACCATATTTCATCCGCGCACCCCCAAACCCCAAACAGATTTATTTACAGAAACCACCCCCCAAGGCACACACACGTGCACACACACACACGCACATACCACTACAGACATAAAATCATGCATATATATAAAGCAGTGTTAATGCTATGAAAGCAGAAAACACACCCTATCTGGAATCAAGCACACAATCACACATGACACACTCGACACATATCTATATTTATACATCTATTTCTTGAAAGTTGTCTGATGATATCGAACAGTATAATTTTTTTACCATATGATATGGGTGCTCATCCTTCATTTTAGAATGATTAAAAACAAAATGAGGACCCAGATGCACAGAATTGACCCTGAAAAATCAAATGATTCTTAGACTTAGTATTCTGTAAAGGCACGGGCATGCATAGACCCCAAGGGGTGCTCAAGCACCATTTGCTGTTTTGCTGGATGAAAAAAAAGTGTCCTTTTTTTTTTTTTTTTTACTGCAGCTCAGCTTTTTTCTTCATTTGTTTATTAAAAAAAGTCGTCAATTTCACCCAAAGTGTTTTGCTATTTGAAGAATATTGGGTGAATTGTACATATGCTGCCACCTTAATTTATTTGGGATTCAACAGTCACTTTAAACAGTGGCAGGTGTGTGCTGAGCCCAATTTAACATGAATTTGAACGTGATTACTTAATTCTGAACACAGCCACTCCCCATTTCTGAGAGAGTGTGTGTACTTGTGGAACCAAGTGCTTGTTTTGACTTCTGCTCTCAGGGTTTTTCAACTGAGTCATACAGGTTGTAGGTTAACTAATTAAAAAAAAAAATCTGTGTTTTTAGCTTGGCCTCTTTTTTGTATACTACAAGTTTTTCCTGCCATTTGAAAAGGGGTGTGTCGATTTTTTTTTCTCCACTGTAACTTTCCTTCACCCCCTTTATTAATATATTTTAATTGACTGTGTTAACAGAAAAAAAAAACACATTTTAAATATTGAAACATCAGTGTACTGTTTTTTCTTCATAGTACAGCAAAAGTAATTTTTGGTGTTGGCTTCCCTATTTTGTGCTTGAGCACCTACCACAAAAATGTCTGTGCATGTCTCTGATTCCCATAAACGTGTTAACAGTGGACGCACAGTTGAGGTCTTTAACATAAAATGGATATTAAAAAAAGCAGAGCAAGGCAATGACAAGACAGGATAAGAGGTTGAAATGAAATATTGGGACAACTCAAGAAAGAACAGGTATAGAGCAAGGGCACAAACAAAAAAAACTCCCCCAAAGGGGAAACCTGAGTATGAGTCACGAGTTCCTAAGTAGGTGAGGGGGCACTTCCAGTGAAATGCCAGGTTTACAAATGAACGATCTCCATGGGATATCTGTGTGTGTGTGTGTGTGTGTGTGTGTGTGTGTGTGTGTGTGTGTGTGTGTGTGTACTGTACCTGCAGTATGTAGGAGGGAGCAAGAGAGAGCTTGAGAATATTCTCGCTCGCTCGATCCGTGGTCTCTTCCGATCAGTTTGAGTGATGACGCAGACTGCCAGAACGCCGGCGTCTTCCAATGTAAAATCGTTTCAGCGAAAGCTCACATACCAACAAACACACAGGCGAGAAGATTCATAAGAAAGGAAACGGGGAAGGTGGATGGGCTCAGCACTGGGCCGAGTTCATCCATTCACACTTCAAGTGGATGTGCTGTTGACACATCTGGCCCTGTTTTGGTAGACAGGTGCATGTGCGCTCGACATAAAAACTGTTGCACTTTCATTTAGGTGCTCAGACAAGTCGAGTTTCCCGTGTTTGGGTATTTGACAGACCGAGACGTAGGGAATTTTTCACAACACACTATGGGTGCACCTGACAATTCCATGATAGAAAGTGGAGTAGAAATTAGACCAGGTAAAAGCAGGTCTAAGATGTGGCGCAGGTTGTGTAACACGATTGTGGTCAATTTGATTCAGGTGCAAGCAGCCACATTCTGAACTCCGTGGGCGTGTGTGATGAATGTCATTGTATTTCATTAACAAATATGATAAGAGCTTGGAACAGTCGCCCTGCATCTTTGTAGACATCAATTTATTGAACAAATTATACTTTGTAATTTTCATCTGAAATATATCTTTTAAAGCAGGGGTCCCCAACCGCCGGTCCGCGGACCGGTACCGGTCCGCCGGGCATTTGGTACCGGGCCGCACAGAAAGAACTTGCCTTAATTCCGTTTTATTTATTTCGGAATACGAAAGATGTTTTATTTTGAAAAACTACCGGATTCTCCGTTACATCC
>NW_017805153.1:2899790-2906541 GCF_001891065.2 Hippocampus comes | reverse complement strand
GGACATAAACCACACACTTGAGGTGTCATTGTCTCCTATTACCCCGAGATGGGACTGTCTGGTTGCAGAAAATCAAGTTCGGTGCTGCGGTGAGTCGTCTTTTTCATGCACTTTGAATTTGCGTTGTATCGTATTTTGAAGACATTAAACATTGCCATAGCGATCGGAGTGTTGCGGCCAGATTAGACGCTCCTTGTGTTTCTTATTATATTTCGAAAACGCCACCATTTTCATGCAGCTCATACCATATTATTTTGTTGTATTATTTCCGCCACACCTTCAATGCCGGTCCCTGAAAATATTGTCTGACATAAACCGGTCCTGGGGCAAAAAAGGTTGGGGGCCCCTGTTTTAAAGCACCCCCTCGACCACGGCCCAACTATGAGGGGTGGAGTCATGTTTGGGTGCATGATCAGGGGTAGAAAGCGCTCTCCAAGTGCCCACTCCACAGCGACCGACTTTACATCATCCACAAGTGGGGATCTTTCTGTTCCTTTTAAATGTACTTTGCGCACGCCGATCTCCTGCATCTACAGTACATGCCATGTAGACTGCGCACCTCCCTGCGAGGGGAGCCGCTTCCATTGAATGACGAACAAGTCGGCTGTGTTACCTCGAACGAAGGCGTACAATGACGCAGACGCCCCCTTCGACCTGCGCCAGTCTTGGAAAATACCAACAGAAAGACAAGTCCACCCAAGTGGACAGTTAGACTGCATTTGCACAAACATAGCCCCCCACAGTCTCAACAGCTCCCTTCGACTTTTACAAAAAAAAAAAAAAAGAAAACCACAGAAGAATGATCTGATGAAAACACATATATGGATATATTTGATTTGTTGATATATGGTTAAATATCTGGTGTCTTTGGGACATTCAGTATGCACACACAGTTCACGTCATTTGAATGGCTTTCTGTAACAACGGAGATTTGGTTGAGCAAGTCAGAGACTACTGTATTTAATTTGACACTTTATTGTTGTGCTTGTGGTTTGCAGTGATGTAAAATTGTCGACTGTGTCATATTGCCAAGTGTTTCTAAAATACTTTTCACCTTACATTCAATGAAACTGCGGAACACACATAATAGTATAATAAATTGTATTTGTAGCTCTCTCTAGATGTGATGTACAGAATATTCAAGTCAATAGTTGAGTGAGTTAAAAACAGCACATGTAACAGTAGATGTTAAATTGGAACAGACGGCGGTCTGAGGCTGTGTTTCAGGAAACAATCAGCCAGTAAATAAAACTACCTTTGCATTACATGATGTAAGTGAACATGAGAGCTACTCCTGCGGCTTTAGAGTAGGCTGGGTGTGGTCCAGTGGTCAGGGAAATGGCCGGATGACCCGAGCTGTGCTGAGTCATGTCCCAGGTGAGGGATAGAGCTCCCTCCAATGGGCTCCGGGACGTGCACTTAACCTGCAGTAATTACTGGAAACAACACTGAGAACATGACCAACATGGACCTGGTGAGAGGCGGATGGAAGATTTCAAATTTTCCTGTACTGCTAGAGGCTCGCCGTGATGACGACTGCCAGGATTGTAAATGGGGATTGGAAACTTGGTGATCAAAATGCTTTGGGTACATTCAGTATTAACATTGGCATTAAGCTAAACGGGATAATACCTAAGGATGGGCAAGTAGAGATGGGGGGCCGATACCATCTATATGCACCTTTAGCCTACTGGTTTGTACTTGCACATGCCTAGATAAAACACAATATAAGTGCTATACGAGTGGAGCCAATCCCAGATGACTTCGGGCGACAGGCTCACTACACCCTGAACTGGTTACCAGTCAGGCGCAGGGCACATACAGTATAGGGACGAACGACCATACACACCCACATTCACACACCGTCACTGAGTGGGAACCGAACCCATGCTGCCCGCACACTGTTCACATGTTAATTGAAATTATATGCTGCAAATCAAAACTAATTGTGGTATTGGTACCCATACACATACCGGTATCAGTCTGAAAAAAAAGTGCTATTGAACATCCCTAATATTGATCATAGAAAATGAAGACACAAACGTTACCCTTAAAAAGGAGATGGATTATGAGAAATGGTCTTAAGGGGGAAAAGGGAAGCATTACGAGTGGCAAAAAGAGAGGGCAAAAGAGAGTAGAACTCCCTCAAATAAGAACCAAGTGGCTGCTAAAAATCATTAATCTTTTGGGGATCTGTGTCAGCGAACGGCAGCGACACAAAGAGCTCTCGGAGCAGCGAGGAGAGCGGCTCACTGACCCGAACCCAATTGGCTGAGAAAGGCCCACCAGGCTTTAATAGACTTTTGCTGATCCGACACTTGTTTGCTGGGAGCCACAAAGAGGCGATTGCGCGGGCTGACAGGGGCCTGCAGGCCCGGGGGCTCCTCTCCTGCTCCATGATAAATGACCCGGGGTGGGCAGGGCCAGGGCCGGAGGAGAGGGGTGAGAGAGTGTCGAGGCGAGGAGGTAACTCACGCAGCCGGCTGGGCATGGTGGACACCAGGAGCGAGAGACCAAGAAGAAAGCAGAGGGAGCATTCAAATACTGTATTCCAAAATCAAATTAGGCCAACATAACACTTGGAAGTTGAAAAACAGTTGGCCAACATTATCCCCCTAAGTGGAAACAATACAAGAATAATTTTTCGGAGGAGATCTTTGACCTTTACCAAGAATTATGTATTTTCAAATGAAGTAAAATGCACATGATAAATACATTTGAATGCGAGCTCTACATAACTTTAAAACATAAAACAATCGCATACCCAGAAAAAGTTTGTTACAGTATAAACTACATTAAACTTTGTAAAAACATATTGTCATGATATGATAAGAAATGGGCTTAAAAAACAAACAGTTTTTGTCACACTTCTCTTTGAATTGTGCTGATTATTCTGGTGTATGTTCCTTGCCCACATGGGGGCAGTGTGGTACAGACAGACCAATATACTGTTCTTTGAGACATCGCAACTCCTTTTAGCTCATCTGTGTGGCACTAATAATTGTTGTTCTTTGCGAGGGATAAAGAATATATTCCTGTGGATGTTATAAGGTCTACCTGCATGTGTTCCAGCAACATCTGTGTTCAGCTGTCCGTTGCTTGAAGGGTTTCAAACACATCCACTTAGATGCTAATTGTAAGCCCATTTGCCAATGTTTTTTTTTTCCATTTTATTGATCGCATTCAGGTAGTTGAGGTCATGTGGTGGCTTTAAATACAGGAGATGTAATACTCTTTGTTTTATGTTTAGTTTGACATTAACTGTTTGCTGAGAATGACAATAAACAGCTTCAATACACTTTTTTTAATTAATATTTACAAATATTATCTGCTCAATCACGAGTGTGGAGTGAGTTGAGTCATCTGCCACCAGACAGCACTCAAATATCAAGGCAGTGTAAATTTGACATGTCACAGAGCAGAATGTTGCTAACAACCCTGCCCAATTTGAATGATTTAAAAATTGCCAAATATATCAAATTAATATGCTGTGGGCGTGTCCACTGAATGTCTTGAACTGCATCCCGCTGAAAAAGGATTTGACTTCGTCCACCAACTTCCTCATGCTTCCACATTCCAAAATGTCTGAGCCAAAAAAATATATCCATGGAAAGCCACCACTGGGTCATCGCAGGTAGAGGCACTGTAGCTCAAGTTCTTATTGAGTAGGGGAGGAGTGACTCATGCAGGATGCCCTTATGTGTTGGTGGATGCACATTTATGTATTTTTGTCTGTATATTTTGTTTTTTACTTACTAATTCTAAAACTGTAGAGCGTGTCTGAGTCCTTTCTTAAAGCACTCTGCAAATTAAATATATATATATATATATATATATTATTTTTGCCATGCCTCTCAAAATATCAGGAAAACTTGAATTGCCCAATTCAGTACTGTATAGTTCTCAGCTTTTCAAATGTTCCTGCAATTATCTTAATGATGTATTTGAATCTCTGAATTCACTAGAAAGGCTCTTTGAAAAAAAAGTTCAAACACACACACACACACACCACAAATAGGTCATGACATAAAATAACAATAACTAGCATGACTCAGGGTGGCACAGTGGTCGACGAGTTAGTACATCCGCCTCACTGTTCAAAGGTGCAGGATTCGATTCTGGCTCTGGCCTTCCTGTGTGGAGTTTGCATGTTCTCGAAGTGCCTACGTGGGTTTTCTCCAGGTCCTCCGGTTTCCTCCCACATTCCAAGAACATGCATGGCAGGCTGATTGAACACTCTAAACTGTCCCTAGGTTTGAATGTGAGTGTGGATGGTTGTTCGTCCCTGTGTGCCCTACGATTGGCTGGCAAACGGTTCAAGGTGTCCCCCACCTACTGCCCGATGACGGCTGGGATCGGCTCCAGCACACCCGTGACCCTCGTGAGGATAGCATGACTCATTCACGTGTGCATCAGTAACAGCCACTTGGTCACCACACAAAATCTGATCTGGAGTCAGCGAGTGCCTTTGGGAAGAGTTGCACTCACACTTTTTATTCAGAGCTTTGTCACATAGTCAACCGAGACATTTGAAAAGCCTCGTTTTGATATTATCCGAATAACCTGTTGCTGAAGACACATTCTTTCTACAATGTTACATGATGTGGACAAATATGTGTCCGAACAGAACACGAGCAATGTGATTGTTTCAAAAATAACCAGAACTGAACATTCAAGTCATGATTGGAAGTTACTTTACTTATAGCCCTGAATGTTAGCATTGATGCAACTTCCGAATAATCTGGCTGTTAATCACATTTGTCTGTGTTGGCACTAGCCCACACTTATGATTAGATCCCAAAGTTATTCAAATGATTCTGTACAAAAAGATACTGGAAATAAACCAGACAGTTATGCAAAGTATTTCAATTGAAATTTATGAAAAAAAAAAACTACAGCACAAATACAGATTCATTGTTGCATTTTCTTCTTACTCGTATATAAAGCCAGTATGTGTGTGAGGTATATTTCGTTATATTGATAAAAAGACAAGCAAAGATATCTGAGCTCGAAAATCATCCATCATAATTTCATATCCCCCTCCGATCTTTGTTTTGTAAATTGAGCACAGCTAGAATAAGATGATGTTGTCAAGTTGGAGCTGCGTGCCTGCACGCCGTCAGTGACACTCCTCATTGAAGTGCTGGCAGTGATGAAACGTGCCACCAGGGGCGCCCAGGCACAAGAAATAAACTAAAGCGCGTTTATCGAATACTAAATAACACTGATGGATAATGGCTGAGTTGGTGGCAGCAACGAGTGGAAGCAAACGTGGGCTCGAAAACAAAATAGAAATTAAAAAAGAGAAATTATCTTCACTGTTTAATCGAAGCGCGTTCTATATTAATGAGTGCGGATTTGCACTTATCTCACCTCTCGTTGTTCCTGTAAGAGTGGTCGGTGTGTGTCAATTAGGTCTGATGCGGCTTGCAGTCGGCTTCCTTCACAGACTGGATGGACTCGCCCTGTTTACACAGACAGCGACTTAATAATGCATGTTTTCACAGAGATAGTCGATGAGTCTGGAGTAAACAAGAATGCCTGAGTAAGTACACCCTGTTAATGGCCAATTAAAACGATGATGCAAAAGGACCGCCGCGTGCATAGCTATAAGTAAACTAAACTTTTAGAGGTTGAGCGTGCATCTTGTTACTGGAGAGAATTATCTTTACACATAGAATCGAGATGCAATGAAGATCCTTGGAATCAAGTGGAGGTGCGGCGGATCATTCATATTTTCAAGGATGTAAATTATTTTGGAGGATTTAGTGATATGTTTGTGAGTAGTAAATAATGAAATTCATGCCAAAATTTTACCCGGAATGTTCACTTCTCGGTTAAACCCCCCACGCGTAAAAGCAACAGTGCAAGGAGCGGCTCTTCATCGTTCACCTGCCCGCCAGTCGGCCTTGAAACTCAGCTTCCTCCGGGTGTCCGCTCGCGGTGAACGGCCACGAAGCGACCACATTAACACCCTCACAGTGGTGCAAAACATGACTGGAAGAAAAGATCAAGTATTCCTCGCAATGATAACATCCCGGAGTATCCAAAAAGTTTGGCGACGTTGGTGAGCACAGACGTGTGCCCAGTCAGTCAGAGGTCCAACGTCGGTGCCCCGGGCCTCGTGTTACAGGTGCGACACGGCACAAGTGCGATGTGAGCCGCTCAGTCGCGAAATGTCGAATGGCAGAGGCAGCCTCCGCAGTCTCAACTGCTCAAAGCAATTTTAAGGCGGATTTCATTTCGTGTTATTCATTCCTAAAATCCGTAGGACGGGACTCTCATTAGGAGGCGAATAAGCAAGCATCGACACTTTTTCCCGCTGCCCATAAGCACACACATCACTTAATAGATCATTAACCACCGATGTGATGCTGACACTAACGTTTTTTTTTTTTTTTTTTTACATCTGGTCCCTGCATAACGGCCCCTGTTATTAGTGGAGGTGGAGAGCCGCCTTCAGCCTCGCCTGCACGCTGGACCGGAGTTGCGCGAGGGAGGAAGCGGGACCACCAAAAACGGGGCCGCCGCCGGCTCGGCCTGGTCGGGGAGGACGTTTGAGGGCTGCTCAGTTCGGTTCGATGCTCTTCGGTCGTTTTGTGAATTACGACGCTCGCCTGCAGGTGCCTGGAATAAATTTCATTACCTTGACTTGTTTTGTGCATCAGTGTGTGTGTGTGTGTGTGTGTGTGTGTGTGTGTGTGTGTGTGTGTGTGTGTGTGTGTGTGTGTGTGTGTGTGTGTGTGTGTGT
>NW_017805153.1:2896664-2899667 GCF_001891065.2 Hippocampus comes | reverse complement strand
TTTTTATTGTGTTTTCACACACATATTGTGTGTGTGTGTGTGTGTGTGTGTGTGTGTGTGTGTGTGTGTGTGTGTGTGTGTGTGTGTGTGTGTAAGTATATTCAGGTTGAATTAATGGTGTTGATTTTTTCATCACAACATTTTTTGATGTGGATAATTTTCTGCTAAAACAAAACAAAAATTACAACCCGATTTATGATTTGACAAGATACTGGATACGTACAATTTACAAAGTCTATCATCGTGGTTAAAATAGTGAAATAACATATACATAATTTATCAATAAATTTCCATAAATGATTCTCGTGTCCGATGTCATGTTTGATCAAATGCGTGATTTAAATTATCGTCTGGCAACTACAAAGAAGCGAAGAACTATTAATCCTTACCGATTTAAACTTTACTTTGACTTTCAACAAATATAATACAATAGCTACTTGTGTAACGAAATTAGTTCATAAAATATTAAAATGCACAATACTCAAAATACGTTATACATTTTAAAACAAACAAACTCGCTTTTTCTTTTTCACTGTCAGCTGTAAGCCTGTTCAAACATGCCTTTTGGTCTCACTTGTTCGGACGCGTTGGAATGTCGATGAACATAAAAATTTAATTCATCCTTAATTGATTTATTTACATGGACATTATTTTGCCGGAACAGTGCAGCAGACAAAATAAATATTGTCACAATTGACGGGACGTCATTACTCGGGAATATGTCACGCCCGTTGCGTGACACTTATGAACTCACAAATGCCAAGAAACGTGAGATAAATCCGTGAGAAAACGAAAATAAAGTGCACGATTGGTGCGTCTACACAGCCTGCAAAACGGGTGCTCCAGTTGCCCACGCAGGGGCAGCCTTGAGCCTGAATGGGACTCAGCATGGCCGAGTCAAAAGGAGGGTTGGCGTGGGGATCGCTCGGAAGACACAGGATGTTCGGGACATCACCACCACGCCACCCCATACTCATGAAACATGTATACAGTTCAGTGTTGATTAGTCCGTAAATTAAATGCCGACAAACTGATAGACAGATAGGCAGACAGAAAGACAAAAAGAGATAGATAGATAGATAGATCGATAGATCGATAGATAGATAGATAGATAGATCGATAGATAGATAGATAGATAGATAGATAGATAGATAGATAGATAGATAGATAGATAGATAGATAGATAGATAGATAGATAGATAGATGGATGATGGATGGAATTAATAACAGTAATGAAGGTGGTGTTTGTGGCTCAAGGCTGCCATTTGTGATGACATAATAATCCTATACACTGTGGATGTAAATGTATCCGTAGTGTTCTCTTGCTAGAATACTAACTAAACAATAGTAATACAGTTTCAAAGGAGTTCACTAAATGCAGGTGACAATCTTTGGTCCAATCTTGAGCTGTCGTGGTGACACCGAAAGTTCACGAGGACGCGTTATCTTACAAATGGACCTCATTACGGATTTTTGAAGGTGAGGAGAAAATGAAGAAACCATGTAGCGCTGGTGGCGTGGTCCCACCTTCTGGTCGCTCTGTCAGCCGACGGTTCCTTGCTCTCCTCCGCCTCCTCTTTCCCTTCCTCGATTTCAAGTCAGAGTCCGGCTCCCATTGGAGGGTGGCGCGCCACGATCCCGCCTATGGGCGCACGTCACCGCGCGCTATAAGCATAAAGCTCAGGCTGGCTGCAAGCGCAGTCCGCTTGATACTAGAGTTGAGGCGCGAGAGAAAGCGCGAGAGAGCCGCATGAAATCTCTGCGGTGCAGAGCTGGAAAAAGCAGCTTCTCAGCGAAAATCAGACGCCCTATTTAATCTGCTCACTTGCTCCCTTAATTTTTTCCTGGAGAAAAAAAGAGGACTTACCAAGAAGTTGCAACGAGGACTGGTTCCCGTCTCGGCGAGCAAACTTGGTATTTCTTTCCTGTTCTTATTGATGTTTTGAAAGTTGTTGTGAATGCACATCTACTGAAGGGACTGCTTGTGCACAGAGGCCGCTTGCTTTCGTTCTCCCTTCTGCCCGGTTGTCAGTGCCAGAGCAGAAGTCTACATGATGCAAACAGTGAGCAGAGTTTAGTCTGAAAGTTTTTTTGTTTCCCCCTCCTGCGCTTTTTTCCTCAAGGTATTTCATGCTACAGCAAGTCACCGCGCAGCGCTGGATGAACCAAAAGAACAACTGCATGAAACAAGAAAGGAGAGAAGAGACGCTGATTCACAAATCCGTTTTGGCGACGCTCGCAAGCTCATTTGCGTACCTGCAAAAGAGTCGCGACGGCAGCATGAGCGCAGAGTTGAGCATGGGCCCGGAGTTACCCAGCAGCCCTCTGGCTCTGGAATATGTCAACGATTTTGACCTGATGAAGTTTGACGTCAAGAAGGAGGGTTTGGCCGGCCTGGAACGCGGAGGAGTGCGTCAGTGCAACCGCCTCCAACCGCAAGGCTCCGTGTCGTCCACGCCGATCAGCACGCCTTGCAGTTCGGTGCCTTCGTCGCCCAGCTTCAGCCCCACGGAGCAAAAGAACCACCTGGAGGAGTTGTACTGGCTTCCTAGCGGCGGCTACCACCAGCAGATGGACCCCCAGACTCTCAGCCTCACCCCCGAGGACGCAGTGGAGGCCCTGATCGGTGCCACGACCCACGGCCATCCTGCGCCGCCGCCACACGTCCAGCAGCAGCTGCAGCAGCAGCAGCAGCACCAAGGCGCATTCGAAGGCTACAGGGGTCCGCATCACCACCACGGCCACCACGGCCACGGCCACGGCCAGCCTCACCACCACCCGTATGCGGGGGCTATGAGCCACCACGCCGAGGAGCTGTCAGCTCACCCGGGAGCGCACAGCCACCCGCACGGCCAGCATCATCATCACAGCAACAACAACCAGGACCCCGACAGCCCGTCCCCGGTGTCCCCGGAGGCCCACCCGACGCTCCACCACCACCGCCACCATCACCACCACCACCACCACCATCCGCACGGCCACTTGGGCCAGTCGGCGGCACAC